>NW_022097654.1:0-273681 GCF_006542625.1 Nomascus leucogenys
ACTTCCAGTTTCTACAGAAAGAGTGTTTCAGAACTGCTCAATCAAAAGTAAGCTTCAACTCTGTTAGTTGAAAGGACAGGACAGAAAGAAGTTTCACTGAATGCTTCTGTGTAGTTTTTATTTGAAGATATTCCTTTTTCCACTGTAGGCCTCTTAGCGCTCCGAATGTCCACTTGCAGGTTCTACAGAAAGACTGTTTCAGAACTGCTCAATCAAAAGTAAGCTTCAACTCTGTTAGTTGAATGCACAGAACAGAAAGAAGTTTCACAGAATGCTTCTGTGTAGTTTTTATTTGGAGATATTACTTTTACCACTATAGGCCCCTTAGAGCTCTGAATGTCCACTTGAAGTTTCTACAGAAAGAGTGTTTCAGAACTGCTCAATCAAAAGTAAGCTTCAACTCTCTTAGTTGAATTCACAGAACTGAAAGAAGTTTTATAGAATACTTTGGTGTAGTTTTTATTTTAAGATATTCTATTTTCCACTATAGGCCCCTTAGCGCTCTGAATGTCCACTTGCAGTTTCTACAGAAAGAGTGTTTCAAAACTGCTCAACCAAAATTAAGCTTCAACTCTGTTAGTTGAATGCACAGAACAGAAAGAAGTTTCACAGAATGCATCTGTATAGGTTTGATTTGGAGATATTTATTTTTCCACTATTGTCCCGTTAGCGCTCTGATTGACCACTTGCAGTCTCTAAAGAAATAGTGATTCAGAACTGCTCTTTCAAAAGTAAGCATCATCTCTGTTAGTTGAATGCACAGAACAGAAAGAAGTTTCTCATTATGCTTCTGTGTAGTTTTTATTTGAAGATATACCTTCTTCCACTGTAGGTCCCTTAGCACTCCGAATGTCCACTTGCAGTTTCTACAGAAAGCGTGTTTCAGAACTGCTCAAGAAAAAGTAAGCTTCAACTCTTTTAGTTGAATGCACAGAACAGAAGGCAGTTTCACAGAATGCTTCTGTGTAGTTTTTATTTTAAGTTATTCTTTTTCCACTGCAGGCCCCTTTGCGCTCGGAATGTACCCTTGCAATTTCTACAGGAAGAGTGTCTCAGAACTGCTCAACCAAAAGTTAGCGTCAACTCTGTTAGTTGAATGCACAGAACAGAAAGAAGTTTCAGAGAATGCTTCTGGGTAGGTTTTATTTGGAGATATTCCTTTTTCCAATATAGGCCCCTTAGTGCTCCGAATGTGCATTTGCAATTTCTTCAGAAAGACTGTTTCAGAACTGCTCAATCAAAAGCAAGCTTCAACACTCTTAGTTGAATGCACAGAACAGAAAGAAGTTTCACAGAAGGCTTCTGTGTAGTTTTTATTTGAAGATATTTCATTTTCTACTATAGGCCCTTAGCGCTCAGAATGTCCACTTGCAGTTTCTACAGAAAGAGTGTTTCAGAACTGCTCAATCAAAAGTAAGCTTCAACTCTGTTAGTTGAATGCACAGAACAGAAAGAAGTTTCACAGAATGCTTCTGTGTAGTTTTTATTTGGAGATATTTCTTTTTCCACTATAGGCCTCTTAGCGCTACAAATGTCCACTTGCAGTTTCTACAGAAAGAATGCTGCAGAACTGCTCAATCAAAAGAAACCTTCAACACTGTTAGTTGAATGCAGAGAACAGAAAGGAGTTTCACAGAAGGATTCTGTGTAGTTTTTATTTGGAGATATTTCCTTTTCCACTATAGGCCCCTTAGTGCTCTGAATGTCCACTTTCAGTTTCTACAGAAAGAGTGTATTAGAACTGCTCAATCAAAAGTAAGCTTCAACTCTGTTAGTTGAATGCACAGAACAGAAAGTAGTTTCACAGAATGCTTCCGTGTAGTTTTAATTTCAAGATATTCCTTTTTCTACTATAGGCCCCGTAGGACTCAGAATGTCCACTTGCAGTTTCTACAGAAAGAGTGTTTCAGAACTGCTCAATAAACAGTAGGCTTCAACTCTGTTAGTTGAATAGACAGAACAGAAAGTAGTTTCACAGAATGCTTCTCTGCAGTTTTTATTTGGAGTAAACTTTTTGCGCTAGAGGCCCCTTAGTGCTCCGAATGTCCAATTGCAGTTTCCACAGAAAGAGTGTTTCAGAACTGTTCAATCAACAGTAAGCTTCAACTCTGTTAGATGAGTGCCCTGAATAGAAAGAAGTTTCAAAGAATTCTTCAGTGTAGTTTTATTTGTGGATATTCCTTTTTCCACTAGAGGCCCCTTAGCGCTCCGAATGTCCTCATTCATTTTCTACAGAAAGAGTGTTTCAGAACTGCTCAATAAAAAGTAACTTTCAAATCTGTTAGTTGAATGCACAGAACAGAAAGAAGATTCAAAGAATAATTCTGTGTAGTTTTTATTTGGAGATATTCCATTTTGCACTCTAGGCCACTTTGTGCTCCGAATGTCCACTTGCAGTTTCTACAGAAAGAGTGTTTCAAAACTGTTCCATCCAAAGTAAGCTTCAACTCTGTTAGTTGAATGCCCAGAATAGTAAGAAGTTTCACAGAATACTTCTGTGTAGTTTTTATTTGGAGATATTCCTTTTTCCACTATAGGCCCCTTTGCGCTCCGAATGTCCACTTGCAGTTTCTACAGAAAGAATGTTTTAGAACTACTCAATCAATAGTAAGCTTGAACTCTGTTAGTTGTATGCACAGAACAGAAAGAAGTTTTATAGAACACTTCTGTGTAGTTTTTATTTTAATATATTCCTTTTTCCCCTATACGCCCCTTAGCTCTTGGAATGTCAACTTGCAGTTTCTACAGAAAGAGTGTTTCAGAACTGCTCAAGCAAAAGTAAGCTTCAGCTGTGTTAGTTGAATGCACAGAACAGAAAGAAGTTTCACAGAATGCTGCTGTGTAGTTTTTATTTGGAGATATTTCTTTTTCCACAATAGGCCCCTTAGCGCTCCTAATGTCCATTTGCAGTTTCTACAGAAAGAGTGTTTCAGAACTGCTCAATGAAAAGTACGCTTCAACTCTGTTAGTTGAGTGCACAGAACAGAAAGAAGTTTCACAGAATGCTTCTGTGCAGTTTTTTTTGAAGATATCCTTTTCGACTATAGGCCCTTTAGTGCACGGATTGTCAACTTCCAGTTTCTACAGAAAGAGTATTTCAGAACTGCTCAATCAAAAGTAAGCTTCCACTCTGTTAGTTGAAAGGACAGAACAGAAAGAAGTTTCACTGAATGCTTCTGTGTAGTTTTTATTTGAAGATATTCCTTTTTCCACTGTAGGCCTCTTAGCACTCCGAATGTCCACTTGCAGGTTCTACAGAAAGACTGTTTCAGAACTGCTCAATCAAAAGTAAGCGTCAACTCTGTTAGTTGAATGCACAGAACTGAAAGAAGTTTCACAGAAGGCTTCTGTGTAGTTTTTATTTGGAGATATTACTTTTTCCACTATAGGCCCCTTAGAGCTCTGAATGTCCACTTGAAGTTTCTACAGAAAGAGTGTTTCAGAACTGCTCAATCAAAAGTAAGCTTCAACTCTGTTAGTTGAATGGACAGAACAGAAAGAATTTTCTCAGAAGGCTTCTGTGCAGTTTTTATTTGAAGATATCCCTTTTTCCACTATAGACTCCTTAGCGCTCCGAATGTCCACTTTCAGTTTCTACAGAAAGAGTGTTTCAGAACTGCTCAATCAAAGTAAGCTTCAAATTTGTTAGTTGAATGCCGAGAACAGAAAGAATTTTCACAGAATGCATCTGTGTAGTTTTTATCTGAAGATATCATTTTAACCACTATAGGCCCTTTCGCGGTCGGAATGTCAACTTGCAGTTTCTACAGAAAGAGTGTTTCAGAACTGCTGAATCAAAAGTCAGCTTCAACTCTGTTAGTTGAATGGACAGAATAGAAAGAAGTTTCACAGTATGCCTCTGTGTAGTTTTTATTTGAAGATATTCCTTTTTCCTCTATGTGCCCTTTAGCGCACGGAATATCCACGAGCAGTTTCTACAGAAAGAGTGTTTCAGAACTGCTCATTCAAAAGTAAGCTTCAAATATGTTAGTTGAATGGAGAGAACGGAAAGAAGTTTCACAGAATGCTTCTGTGTATTTTTTATCTGAAGATATCACATTATTCAACGTAGGCCCTTTAGCGGTCGGAATGTCAAGTTGCAGTTTCTACAGAAGGAGTGTTTCATAACTGCTCATTCAAAACTCAGCTTCAACTGTGTTAGTTGAATGGACAGAACAGAAAGAAGTTTCACAGAATGCTTCTGTGTTGTTTTTATTTGAAGATATTCCTTTTTCCACTATAGGCCACTTAGCGGTCTGAATGTCCACTTGCAATTTCTACAGAAAGAGTGTTTCAAAACTGCTCATTCAAAAGTCAGCTTCAACTGTGTTAGTTGAATGGACAGAAGAGAAAGAAGTTTCACAGAATGCTTCTGTGTAGTTTTCATTTGAAGATATCCCTTTTTACACTACAGGCCCTTTAGCGCACAGAATGTCAACTTCCAGTTTCTACAGAAAGAGTGTTTCAGAACTGCCCAATCAAAAGTGAGCTTCAACTATGATAGTTGAAAGGACAGAACAGAAAGAAGTTTCACTGAATGCTTCTGTGTAGTTTTTATTTGAAGATATTCCTATTCCACTGTAGACCCCTTAGCGCTCCGTGTGTCCAATTGCAGTTTCTACAGAAAGAGTGTTTCAGAACTGCTCAATCAAAAGTGAGCTTCAACACTGTTAGTTGAATGCACAGAACAGAATGAAGTTCCACAGAATGCTTCTGTGTAGTTTTTATTTGGAGATATTACTTTTATAGTATAGGATCCTTAGCGCTCGGAATGTCAACTTGCATTTTCTACAGAAAGAGTGTTTCAGAACTGCTCAATCAAAGGTGAGCTTCAAGTCTGTTAGTTGAATGGACAGAACAGAAAGAAGTTTCACAGAACGCTTCTGTGTAGTTTTTATTTGAAGATATTTCTTTTTCCACTATAGGCCCCTTAGCGCTCCGAATGTACACTTGCAGATTCTACAGAAAGAGTGTTTCGGAACTGCTCAATCAAATGTAACCTCCAACTCTGTTAGTTGAATGCACAGAAAGGAAAGAATTTCAAAGAATGCTTCTGTGTAGTTTTTATCTGAAATATCCCTTTATCCACTATGGGCCTTTAGCGGTCGGAATGTCAACTTGCAGTTTCTACAGAAAGAGTGTTTCAGAACTGCTCAATCAAAAGTCAGCTTCAACTCTGTTAGTTGAATGGACAGAACAGAAAGAAGTTTCACAGAATGCTTCTGAGTATTTTTCATATGAATGTATCTCATTTTCCACTATAGTCCCTTTAGCACACGGAATGTCAACTTTCAGTTTCCACAGAAAGAGTGTTTCAGAACTGCTCAATCAAAAGTAAGCTTCAACTCGGATAGTTGAAAGGACAGAACAGAAAGAAGTTTCACTGAATACTTCTGTGTAGTTTTATTTGGAGATATTACCTTTTCCACTATCGGCCCCTTTGGGCACCGAATATCCACTTGCAGTTTCTACAGAAAGGGTGTTTCAGAACTGCTCAATCAATAGTAAACTTCAACTCTGTTAGTTGAATGCACAGAACAGAAAGAACTTTCACAGAATGCTTCTGTGTAGTTTTTATCTGAAATATACCTTTATCCACTATGGGCCTTTAGCGGTCGGAATGTCAACTTGCAGTTTGTACAGAAAGAGTGTTTGAGAACTGCCCAATCAAAAGTGAGCTTCAACTCTGTTAGTTGAATGCACAGAACTGAAAGAGGTTTCGCAGAATGCTTCTGTGTTGTTTCTATTTGAAGATATCCCTTTTTAGACTTTAGGCTATTTAGCGCTTGAAATGTCAACTTGCAGTTTCTACAGAAAGAGTGTTTCACAACTGCTCAATCAAAAGTAAGCTTCAACTCTGTTAGTTGAATGCACAGTACAGAAATAAGTTTCACAGAATGCTTCTGTGTAGTTTTTATTTGAAGATATCTATTTTTACACTTTAGGCCTCTCAGTGCTTGAGATGTCAACTTGCAGTTTCTACAGAAAGAGTGTTTCAGAACTGCTCAATAAAAAGTAAGCTTCAACTCTGTTAGTTTAATGCACAGAACAGAAGGAAGTTTCACAGAATGCTTCTGTGTAATTTTTATTTGAAGATATCCCTTTTTCCACTACAGGCACTTTAGCATTCGGAATGTCAACTTCCAGTGTGTACCGAAAGAGTGTTTCAGAACTGCTCAATCAAAAGTAAACTTCAAACCTATTAGTTGAATGGACAGAAGAGAAAGAAGTTTCGCAGAATGCTTCTGTGTAATTTTTATTTGAAGATATTCCTTTTTCCACTATAGGCCCCTTAGCGCTCCGAATGTCCACTTGCAGTTTCTACAGAAAGTGTGTTTCAGAACTGGTCAATCAAAAGTAAGCTTCAACTCCGTTAGTTGAATGCACAGAACAGAAAGATGTTACACAGAATGCTTCTGTGTAGTTTTTATTTGAAGATATCCCTTTTTCCACTATAGGCCCTTTAGCGCACGGAATGTCAACTTCCAGTTTCTACAGAAAGAGTGTTTCAGTACTGCTCAATCAAAAGTAAGCTTCAACTCTGTTAGTTCAAAGGACAGAACAGAAAGAAGTTTCTCTGAATTCTTCCTTGTAGTTTTTATTTGAAGATATTCCTTTTTCCACTATAGGATGCTTCGCGCTCGGATTGTCCACTTGCAGTTTCTACAGAAAGAGTGTTTCGAACTGCTAAATCAAAAGTAAGCTACAACTCTGTTAGTTGAATGGTCAGAAGAGAAAGAAGATTCACAGAATGCTTCTGTGTAGTTTTTATTTGAAGGTATTCTTTTTTCCACTACAGGCCCATTAGCGCTGCGAATGTCTACTTGCAGTTTCTAAAGAAAGTGTGTTTCAGAACTGCTCTATCAAAAGTCAGCTTCAAATCTGTTAGTTGAATGGACAGAACAGAAAGAAGTTTCACAGAATGCTTCTGTATAGTTTTATTTGAAGATATTCCTTTTTCCACTAGATGCCCCTCAGCGTTCAGAATGTCCACATGCAGTTTCTACAGAAAGAGTGATTCAGAACTGCTGAATCAAAAGTAAGCTTCAACCCTGTTAGCTGAATGGACAGAACAGAAAGATGTTTCACAGAATGCTTCTGTGTAGTTTTTATTTGAAGATATTCCTTTTTCCGCTATAGTCCCCTTAGTGCTCCGATTGTCCCCATGCAGTTTCTGGACAAAGAGTGTTTCAGAACTGCTCAATCAAAAGTAAGCTTCAAATCTGTTAGTTGAATGGACAGAACAGAAAGAAGTTTCACAGAATGCTTCTGTATAGTTTTATTTGAAGATATTCCTTTTTCCACTAGATGCCCCTCACCGTTCAGAATGTCCACATGCAGTTTTTACAGAAAGAGTGATTCAGAAATGCTGAATCAAAAGTAAGCTTCAACCCTGTTAGATGAATGGACAGAACAGAAAGATGTTTCACAGAATGCTTCTGTGTAGTTTTTATTTGAAGATATTCCTTTTTCCGCTATAGTCCCCTTAGTTCTCCGATTGTCCCCATGCAGTTTCTGGACAAAGAGTGTTTCAGAACTGCTCAATCAAAAGTAAGCTTCAACTCCGTTAGTTGAATGCACAGAACAGAAAGATGTTACACAGAATGCTTCTGTGTAGTTTTTATTTGAAGATATCCCTTTTTCCACTATAGGCCCTTTAGCGCACGGAATGTCAACTTCCAGTTTCTACAGAAAGAGTGTTTCAGTACTGCTCAATCAAAAGTAAGCTTCAACTCTGTTAGTTCAAAGGACAGAACAGAAAGAAATTTCTCTGAATGCTTCCTTGTAGTTTCTATTTGAAGATATTCCTTTTTCCACTATAGGATGCTTCGCGCTCGGATTGTCCACTTGCAGTTTCTACAGAAAGAGTGTTTCGAACTGCTAAATCAAAAGTAAGCTTCAACTCTGTTAGTTGAATGGACAGAAGAGAAAGAAGTTTCACAGAATGCTTCTGTGTAGTTTTTATTTGAATGTATTCTTTTTTCCACTACAGGCCCATTAGTGCTGCGAATGTCTACTTGCAGTTTCTACAGAAAGTGTGTTTCAGAACTGCTCTATCAAAAGTCAGCTTCAAATCTGTTAGTTGAATGGACAGAACAGAAAGAAGTTTCACAGAATGCTTCTGTATAGTTTTATTTGAAGATATTCCTTTTTCCACTAGATGCCCCTCAGCGTTCAGAATGTCCACGTGCAGTTTCTACAGAAAGAGTGATTCAGAACTGCTGAATCAAAAGTAAGCTTCAACCCTGTTAGCTGAATGGACAGAACAGAAAGATGTTTCACAGAATGCTTCTGTGTAGTTTTTATTTGAAGATATTCCTTTTTCCGCTATAGTCCGCTTAGTGCTCCGATTGTCCCCATGCAGTTTCTGGACAAAGAGTGTTTCAGAACTGCTCAATCAAAAGCAAGCTTCAAATCTGTTAGTTGAATGGACAGAACAGAAAGAAGTTTCACAGAATGCTTCTGTATAGTTTTATTTGAAGATATTCCTTTTTCCACTAGATGCCCCTCAGCGTTCAGAATGTCCACATGCAGTTTTTACAGAAAGAGTGATTCAGAAATGCTGAATCAAAAGTAAGCTTCAACCCTGTTAGCTGAATGGACAGAACAGAAAGATGTTTCACAGAATGCTTCTGTGTAGTTTTTATTTGAAGATATTCCTTTTTCCGCTATAGTCCCCTTAGTTCTCCGATTGTCCCCATGCAGTTTCTGGACAAAGAGTGTTTCAGAACTGCTCAATCAAAAGTAAGCTTCAAATCTGTTAGTTGAATGCACAGAAGAGAAAGAATTTTCACAGAGTAATTCTGTGTACGTTTTATTTGAAGACATCACTTTTTCCACTACGGGCCATTTAGGGCACAGAAGGTCAACTTCCACTTTCTACAGAAAGAGTGTTTCAGAACTGCTCAATCAAAAGTAAGCTTGAACTCTGTTAGTTGAAAGGACAGAACAGAAAGAAGTTTCACTGAATGCTTCAGTGTAGTTTTTATTTGAAGATATTCCTTTTTCCACAATAGGCCCCTTAGTGCTCCGAATGTCCACATGCAGTTTCTACAGAAAGAGTGTTTCAGAACTTCTCAATCAAAAGTAAGCTTCAAATCTGTTAGTTGAATGCTCAGAACAGAAAGGAGTTTCACTGAATGCTTCTCTGTAGTTTTTATTTGAAGATATCCCTTTTTCCACTATAGGAACTTTAGCGAGCGGAATATCAACTTCCAGTTTCTACAGAGAGAGTGTTTCAGAACTGCTCAATCGAAAGTAAGCTACAACTCTGTTAGTTGAATGCACAGGACAGAAAGAAGTTTCACAGAATGCTTCTATGTAGTTTTTATTTGAAGATATTACTTTTTCCTCTATAGGCCGCTTAGCATTCAGAATGTCCACCTGCAGTTTCTACAGAAAGAGTTTCAGAACTGCTCAATCAAAAGTAACCTTCAAAGCTGTTAGTTGAATGCACAGAACAGAAGGAAGTTTCACAGAATGCTTCTGTGCAGTTTTTATTTGGAGGTATTTCTTTTTCCACTATAGGCCCCTTAGCGCTACGATTGTCCACCAGCAGTTTCTACAGAAAGGGTGTTTCATAACTGCTCAATCAAAAGTAAGCTTCAACTCTGTTAGTTGAATGCACAGAACAGAAAGAAGTTTCACAGAATGCTTCTCTGTAGTTTTTATTTGAAGATATCCCTTTTTCCACTATAGGCCCCTTAGCGCACGGCCTGTCAACTTGCAGTTTCTATAGAAAGTGTGTTTCAGAACTGCTCAATCAAAAGTAAGCTTCAACTCTGTTAGTTGAAAGGACAGAACAGAAAGAAGTTTCACTGAATGCTTCTGTGTAGTTTTTATTTTAAGAAATTCCTTTTTCCACATTTGGCCCCTTAGCGCTCCAAATGTCCACTTGCAGTTTCTACAGAAAGAGTGTTTCAGAACTGCTCAATCAAAAGTAAGCTTCAACTCTGTTAGTTGAATGCACAGGACAGAAAGAAGTTTCACAGAATGCTTCTATGTAGTTATTATTTGGAGATATTCCTTTTTCCACTATATGTTCCTTAGAGCTCGGGATGTCAACTTGCAGTTTCTACAGAAAGAGTGTTTCAGAGCTGCTCAATCCAAAGTCAGCTTCAACTCTTTTAGTTGAATGCACAGAACAGAAAGAACTTTCACAGAATGCTTCTGTGTATTTTTAATTTGGAGATATTTCTTTTTCTGCTATAGGCTCCTTAGCCCTCGGAATGTCAAATTGCAATTTCTACAGGAACCGGGTTTCAGAACTGCTCAATCAAATGTAAGATTCAAATCTTTTAGTTGAATGCACAGAACAGAAAGAAGTTTCACAGAACGGTTCTGTGTAGTTTTTATTTGGAGATAATACTTTCTCCAGTGTAAGGGCCTTAGCGCTCCAAATGTCCACGTGCAGTTTCTACAGAAAGGATGTTTCAGAACTGCTCAGTCAAAAGTAAGATTCAACTCTGTAAGTTTAATGCACAGAACAGAAAGAAGTTTCACAAAATGCTTCTGTGTAGTTTTTATTTGAAGATATCCCTTTTTCCAATATAGGCCCTTTAGCTCTCGGAATGTCAACTTGCAGTTTCTACCGAAAGAGTGTTTCAGAACTCCTCAATCAAAAGTAAGCTTCAACTCTGTTAGTTGAATGGACAGAACAGAAAGAAGTTTCACAGAATGCTTCTGTTTAGATTTTATTTGAAGTTATCCCTTTTTCCACACTAAGCCGCTTAGTTGTCTGAATGTCCACTTGCAGTTTCTACAGAAAGAGTTTTTCAGCACTGCTCAATCAAAAGTCAGCTTCAACTCTGTTAGTTGAATGCACACAACAGAAAGATGTTTCACAGAATGCTTATGTGTAGTTTTTACTTGAAGATATCTCTTTTTCCACTATAGGCCCTTTAGCGCTCGGTATGTCAAGTTGCGGATTCTACAGAAAGAGTGTTTCAGAACTACTCAATCAAAAGCAAGCTTCAACTCTGTTAGTTCAATGGACAGAACAGAAAGAAGTTTCACAGAATGCTTCTGTGTAGTTTTTATTTGAAGATATTCGTTTTTAAACTATAGGCCCATTAGCGCTCCAATTGTCCACTTGCAGTTTCTACAGAAAGAATGTTTCAGAACTGCTCAATCAAAAGTAAGCCTCAACTCGGTTGAATGGAAAGAACAGAAAGGAGTTTCACAGAATGCCTCTGTGTAGTTTATATTTGGAGATATTTCTTTTTCCACTATAGGTTCCTTAGCGCTCGGGTTGTCAACTTGCAGTTTCTACAGAAAGAGTGTTTCAGAACTGCTCAAACAAATGTCAGCTTCAACGCGGTTAGTTGAATGCAGAGAACAGAAAGAAGTTGCACAGAATGCTTCTGTGTAGTTTTTATTTGGAGATATTCCTTTTTCCACTATAGGACCCTTAGCGTTCAGAATGTCCCCTTGCAGTTTCTACAGAAAGAGTGTTTCACAACTGCTCAATCAAAAGTAATCTTCAATCGTGTTAGTTGAAAGCACAGAACAGAAAGAAGTTTCACAGAATGCATCTGTGTAGTTTATATTTGAAGATATTCCTTTTTCCACTATTGGCCCCTTAGCGCTCCAAATGTCCACTTGCAGTTTCTACAGAAAGAGTGTTTCAGAACTGCTCAATCAATAGAAAGCTTCAAATCTGTTTGCTGAATGCACAGAAGAGAAAGAATTTTCACAGAATGCTTCTGTGTAGTTTTTCTTTGAAGATATGCTTTTTACCACTACAGGCCCTTTAGCGCACAGAATCTCAAATTCCAGTTTCTACAGAAAGAGTGTTTCAGAACTGCTCAATCAAAAGTAAGCTTCAACTCTGTTAGTAGAATGCACAGAACAGACAGAAGTTTCACACAATGCTTCTGTGTAGTTTTTATATGTAGATATTCCTTTTTCCACTATAGACCATTTAGCGCTCCAAATGTCCACTTGCAGTTTCTACAGAAAGGGTGTTTCAGAACTGCTCAATCAAAAGTAAGCTTCAACTCTGTTAGCTGAATGGACAGAATAGAAAGAAGTTTCACAGAATGCTTCTGTGTAGTGTTTGTTTGAAGAAATTCCTTTTTCAACTCTAGGCCCCTTAGCGCTCCGAATGTCCACTTGCAGTTTCTACAGAAAGAGTGTTTCAGAACTGCTCAGTCAAAGAAAGCTTCAACTCTGTTAGTTGAATGCACAGAACAGAAAGAATTTTCAGAGAATGATTCTGTGTGGTTTTTCTTTGAAGGTATGCTTTTTTCCACTATAAGTCCTGTAGTGCACGGAATCTCAACTTCCAGTTTCTACAGAAAGGGTGTTTCAGAACTGCTCAATCAAAAGTAAGCTTCAACTCTGTTATTTGAAAGGACAGAAGAGAAAGAAGTTTCACTGAATTCTTCTGTGTAGTTTTAATTTGGAGATATTCCTTTTTCCACTCTAGGCCCCTTAGCGCTCCAAATGTCCACTTGCAGTTTCTACAGAAAGGGTGTTTGAGAACTACTCAATAAAAAGTAAGCTTCAACTCTGTTAGTTCAATGTACAGAACAGAAAGAAATTTCACAGAATGCTTCTGTGTAGTGTTTATTTGAAGATATTCCTTTTTCCACTCCAGGCCCCTTAGCGCTCCGAATGTCCTCTTGCAGTTTCCACAGAAAGAGTGTTTCAGAACTGCTCAATCAAAAGAAAACTTCAACTGTGTTAGTTGAATGCACAGAACAGAAATAATTTTCAGAGAATGATTCTGTGTAGTTTTCCTTTGAAGATATGCTTTTTTCCACTATAGGTCCTGTAGCGCACAGAATCTCAACTTCCAGTTTCTACAGAAAGAGTGTTTCACAACTGCTCAATCAAAAGTAAGCTTCAAATCTGTTAGTTGAAAGGACAGAACATAAAGAAGTTTCACAGAATTCTTCTGTGTAGTTTTTATTTGAAGATATTAATTTTTCCACTCTAGGCCCCTAAGCGCTCCGAAGGTCTACTTGCAGTTTCTACAGAAAGAGTGTTTCAGAACTGTTCAATCAAAAGAAAACTTCAAGTCTGTTTGTTGAATGCACAGAACCGAAAGGATTTTCACAGAATGCTTCCGTGTACTTTTTATTTGGAGATATTTCTTTTTGCACTTTAGGCTTTTTAGCGCTCGAAATGTCAACTTGCAGATTCCACAGAAAGATTGTTTCAGAACTGCTCGATCAAAAGTAAGCTTCAATTCTGTTAGTTGAATGCACAGTACAGAAAGAAGTTTCAAAGAATGCTCCTGTGTAGTTTTTATTTGGGGATGTTACTATTTCCACTATAGGCCTCTTAGTGCACCGAATGTCCACTTGCGGTTTCTACAGAAAGGGTGTTTCAGAACTGCTCAATCAAAAGTAAGCTTCAACTCTGTTAGTTGAATGCACAAAACAGAAAGAAGTTTCACAGAATGCTTCTGTGTAGTTTTTATTTCTAGATATTCCTTTCTCCACAATAGGCCCCATTGCGCTCCAAATGTCCACTTGCAGTTTCTACAGAAAGAGTGTTTCAGAACTGCTCAATCAAAAGTAAGATTCAACTCTGTTAGTTGAATGCACAGAAGAGAAAGAAATTTCACAGAATGCTTCTGTGTAGTTTTTCTTTGAAGATATCACTTTTTCCACTATAGGCCGTTTAGCGCACGGAGTGTCAACTTCTAGTTTCAACAGAGAGAGTGTTTCAGAACTGCTCAATCAAAAGAAAGCTTCAACTCTGTTAGTTGAAAGGACAGAACAGGAAATAGTTTCACTGAATGGTTCTGTGTAGTTTTTATTTGAAATATTCCTTTTTCCACTATAGGCCCCTTATAGTTCAGAATGTCCACTTGCAGTTTCTACAGAAAGAGTGTTTCAGAGCTGCTGAATCAAAAGTAAGCTTCAACACTGTTAGTTGAATGCACAGAACAGAAAGATGTTTCACAGAATGCTTCTGTGTAGTTTTTATTTGGAGATATTCCTTTTTCCACTATAGGCCCCTTAGCGCTCCGAATGTCCACTTGCAGTTTCTACAGAAAGAGTGTTTCAGAACTGCTCAATCAAAAGTAAGCTTCAACTCTGTTAGTTGAATGCACAGAAGAGAAAGAAGTTTCACAGAATGCTTCTGTGTTGTTTTCATTTTGAGATATTAATTTTTCCACTATGGGCTCCTTAGCGCTCGGAATGTCAACTTGCAGTTTTTACAGAAGGAGTGTTTCAGAACTGCTCAATAAAAAGTAAGATTCAACTCTGTTAGTTGAATGGACAGAACAGAAAGAATTTTCACAGAATGCTTCTGTGTAGTTTTTGTCTGAAGATATCCCTTTTTCCACTATAGGCCCTTTAATGGTCGGAATGTCAACTTGCAGTTTCTACAGAAAGAGTGTTTCAGAACTGCTCAATCAAAAGTCAGCTTCAACTCTGTTACTTGAATGGACAGAACAGAAAGAAGTTTCACAGAATGCCTCTGTGTAGTTTTTATTTTAAGATATTCCTTTTTCCACTATAGGCCCCGTAGCGCTCAGAATGTCCACTTGCAGTTTCTACAGAAAGAGTGTTTCAGAACTGCTAAATCAAAGTAAGCTTCAAGTCTGTTAGTTGAATGCACAGAACAGAAAGAAGTTTCACAGAATGCTTCTGTGTAGTTTTTATTTGAAGATATCCCTTTTTCCACTATAGGCCCTTTAGCGCACCGAATGTCAACTTCCAGTTTCTACAGAGAGCGTGTTTCGGAACTGCTGAATCAAGAGTCAGCTTCAACTCTCTTAGTTGAAAGGACAGAACAGAAAGTACTTTCACTGAATGCTTCTGTGTAGTTTAATGGAAGATATTCCTTTTTCCACCATAGGCCCCTTAGAGCTCTGAATGTCCACTTGCAGTTTCTACAGAAAGAGTGTTTCAGAACTGCTCAATCAAATGTAAGCTTCAACTCCGTTACTTGAATGCACAGAACAGAAAGAACTTTCACAGAATGCTTCTGTGTAGTTTTTATTAGGAGATATTACTTTTTCCACTACAGGCCCCTTAGCGCTCTGAATGTGCACCTGCAGTTTCTACAGAAAGGGTGTTTCAGAACTGCTCAATCAAAAGTAAGCTTCAACTCTGTTAGTTAAAAGGACAGAAAGGAAAGAAGTTTCACTGAATGCTTCTGTGTAGTTTTTATTTGGAGATATTCCTTTTTCCCCTCTAGGCCCTTTAGCATTCCGAATGTCCACTTGCAGTTTCCACAGAAAGAGTGTTTCAGAACCGCTCAATCAATAGAAAGCTTCAAATCTGTTTGTTGAATGCACAGAAGAGAAAGAATTTTCACAGAATGCTTCTGTGTAGTTATTCTTTGAAAATATGCTTTTTTCCACTATAGTCCCTTTAGCGCACGGAATCTCAACTTCCAGTTTCTACAGAAATATTGTTTCAGAACTGCTCAATCAAAAGTAAGCTTCAACTCTGATCGTTGAAAGGACAGAACAGAAAGTAGTTTCACTGAATGCTTCTGTGTAGTTTTTATTTGAAGATATTCCTTTTTCCCCTCTAGGCCCCTTATTGCTCCGAATGTGCACCTGTAGTTTCTACAGAAAGGGTGTTTCAGAACTGCTGAATCTAAAGTAATCTTCAAATCCGTTAGTTGAAAGCACAGAACAGAAAGAAGATTCACAGAAAGCTTCTGTGGAGTTTTTATTTGAAGATATCCCTTTTTACACTTTAGGCCCTTTTGCGCTAGAAATGTCAACTTGCAGTTTCTACAGAAAGATTGTTTCAGAACTGCTTGATCAAAAGTAAGCTTCAATTCTGTTAGTTGAATGCACAGTACAGAAAGAGGTTTCACAGAATGCTTCTGTGTAGTTTTTAATTGAAAGATATCACTTTTTCCACTATAGGCTCATAAGCGCTCGGAATGTCAATTTGCACTTTCTACAGAAAGAGTGTTTCAGAACTGATCAATCAAAAGTAATCTTCAACTCTGTTAGTTGAATGGACAGAAGATAAAGAAGTTTCACAGAGTGCTTCTGTGTAGTGTTTATTTGAAGATATTCCTTTTTCCACTATAGGCCCCTTAGGGCTCCGAATGTCCTCTTGCAGTTTCTACAGAAAGAGTGTTTCAGAACTGCTCAATCAATAGAAAGCTTCAACTCTGTTAGTTGAATGCACAGAATAGAAAGAATTTTCACAGAATGCTTCTGTGAAGTTTTTCTTTGAAGATATGCTTTTTTCCACTGTAGGCCCATTAGCGCACGGAATCTCAACTTCCAGTTTCTACAGAAAGAGTGTTTCAGAACTGCTCAATCAAAAGTAAGCTTCAACTCTGTTAGTTTAAAGGGCAAAACAGAAAGAAGTTTAACTGAATGCTTCTGTGTAGTTTTTATTTGAAGATATTCCTTTTTCCACTATTGGCCCCTTAGCGCTCCGAATGTCCACTTGCAGTTTCTACAGAAAGAGTGTTTCAGAACTCCTCAATCAAAAGTAAGCTTCAACTCTGTTAGTTGAATGCACTGAACAGAAATAAGTTTCACAGAATGATTCTGTGTAGTTTTTATTTGGAGATAATACTTTTTCCCCTTTAGGCCAGTTAGCGCACCGAATTTCCACTTGCATTTCCTACAGAAAGGGTGTTTCAGAACTGCTCAATCAAAAGTTAGCTGCAACACTGTTAGTTGAATGAACAGAACAGAAAGAAGTTTCACAGAATGCTTCTGTGTAGTTTTTATTTGGAGATATTCCTTTTTCCATTATGGGCCCCTTAGCGCTCCGAATGTCCACTTGCAGTTTCTACAGAAAGAGTGTTTCAGAACTGCTCAATCAAAAGTAAGCTTCAACTCTGTTAGTTGAATGCACAGAAGAGAAAGAAGTTTCACAGAATGCTTCTCTGTAGTTTTTATTTGGAGATATTACTTTTTCCACTATGGGCTCCTTAGCACTCGGAATGTCATCTTGCAGTTTCTACAGAAAGAGTGTTTCAGAACTGCTCAATCAAAAGTCAGCTTCAACGCTGTTGGTTGAATGTACAGAACAGAAAAAGTTTCACAGAATGCTTCTGTGTAGTTTTTATTTGATGATATTCCTTTTTCCACTATAGGCCCCATAGCGTTCAGAATGTCCACTTGCAGTTTCTACAGAAAGAGGGTTTCAGAACTGCTCAATCAAAAGTAAGCTTCAACACTTTTAGTTGAATGCAGAGAACAGAAAGAAGTTTCACAGAATGCTTCTGTGTAGTTCTCATTTGGAGATATTCCTTTTTCCACTATAGGGCCCTTAGCGCTCTGAATGTCCACCTGCAGTTTCTACAGAAAGGGTGTTTCATAACTGCTCAATCAAAAGTAAGCTTCAGCTCTGTTAGCTTAATGCACAGAACAGAAAGAAGTTTCACAAAGCGCTTCTGTGTAGTTTTTATTCGAAGATATCCCTTTTTCCTCTATAGGCCCTTTAGCGCGCGGAATGTCAACTTGCAGTTTATACAGAAAGAGTGTTTCAGAACTGCTCAAGCAATGTCAGCTTCAACTCTGTTAGTTGTATGGACAGAACAGAAAGAAATTTCACAGAATGCTTCTGTGTAGTTTTTATTTGAAGATATCCCTTTTTCACCTATAGTCCCTTTATCGCTCGGAATGTCAACTTGCAGTTTCTACCGAAAGAGTGTTTCAGAACTGCTCAATCAAAAGTAAGCTTCAACACTGTTAGTAGAATGGACAGAAGAGAAAGAAGTTTCACAGAATGCTTCTATGTAGATTTTATTTGAAGATATCCCTTTTGCCACTCTAAGCCCCTTAGTGCTCCGAATGTCCACTTGCATTTTCTACAGAAATAGTGTTTCAGAACTGCTCAATCAAAAGTAAGCCTCAAATCTGATTGTTGAATGCGCAGAACAGAAAGAATTTTCACAGAATGCTTCTGTGTAGTTTTTATCTGAAGATATCACTTTATCCACTATAGGCCCTTTAGCGGTCGGAATGTCAACTTGCAGTTTCTAAAGAAAGAGTGTTTCAGAACTGCTCAATCAAAAGTCAGCTTCAACTCTGTTACTTGAATGGACAGAACAGAAAGAAGTTTCACCGAATGCCTCTGTGTAGTTTTTATTTTGAGATATTCCTTTTTCCACTATAGGCCCAGTAGCGCTCAGAATGTGCACTTGCAGTTTCTACAGAAAGAGTGTTTCAGAGCTGCTCAATCCAAAGTAAGCTTCAACTCTGTTAGTTGAATGCACAGAACAGAAAGAATTCTCACAGAATGCTTCTGTGTAGTTTTTATTTGAAGATATCACTTTTTCCACTATAGGACCTTTAGCGCACGGAATGTCATCTTCCAGTTTCTACAGAGAGAGTGTTTCGGAACTGCTCAATCAAGAGTCAGCTTCAACTCTCTTAGTTGAAAGGACAGAACAGAAAGTAGTTTCACTGAATGCTTCTGTGTTGTTTTTATTTGAAGATATTCCTTTTTCCACTATAGGCCGTTATAGTTCAGAATGTCCACTTGCAGTTTCTACAGAAAGAGTGATTCAGAACTGCTGAATCAAAAGTAAGCTTCAACACTGTTAGTTGAATGAACAGAACAGAAAGAAGTTTCACAGAATGCTTCTGTGTAGTTTTTATTGGGAGATATTCCTTTTTCCACTATAGGCCCCTTAGCGCTCTGAATGTCCACTTGCAGTTTCTACAGAAAGAGTGTTTCAGAGCTGCTCAATCCAAAGTAAGCTTCAACTCTATTAGTTGAATGCACAGAACAGAAAGAAGTCTCACAGAATGCTTCTGTGTAATTTTTATTTGGAGATATTTCTTTTTCCACTATGGGCTCCTTACCACTCGGAAGGTCAACTTACAGTTTCTACAGAAAGAGTGTTTCAGAACTGCTCAATCAAAAGTCAGCTTCAACGCTGTTAGTTGAATGGACAGAACAGAAAGATGTTTCACAGAATGCTTCTGTGTAGTTTTTATTTGAAGATATTCCTTTTTCCACTATAGGCCCCTTAGCGTTCAGAATGTCCACTTGCAGTTTCTACAGAAAGAGGGTTTCAGAACTGTTCATTCAAAAGTAAGCTTCAACCCTGTTAGTTGAATGCACAGAACACGAAGAAGTTTCACAGAATACTTCTGTGGAGTTTTTATTTGAAGATATCCCTTTTTCCTCTATAGGCCCTTTAGCGCTCGGAATGTCAACTTGCAGTTTTTACAGAAAGAGTGTTTCAGAACTGCACAATCAAAAGTCAGCTTCAACTCTGTTAGTTGAATGGACAGAACAGAAAGAAGTTTGACAGAATGCTTCTGTGTAGTTTTTATTTGAAGATATCACTTTTTCACCTATAGTCCGTTTAGCGCTCGGAATGTCAACTTGCAGTTTCTACCGACAGAGTGTTTCAGAACTGCTCAATCAAAAGTAAGATTCAACTCTGTTATTTGAATGGACAGAACAGAAAGAAGTTTCACAGAATGCTTCTGTGTAGATTTTATTTGAAGATATCCCTTTTGCCACTCTAAGCCCCTTAGTGCTCCGAATGTCCGCTTGCAGTTTCTACAGAAAGAGTGTTTCAGAACTGCTCAATCAAAAGTAAGCTTCAAATCTGTTTGTTGAATGCACAGAACAGAAAGAATTTTCACAGAATGCTTCTGTGTAGTTTTTATCTGAAGATATCCCTTTATCCACTATAGGCCCTTTAGCGGTCGGAATGTCAACTTGCAGTTTCTACAGAAAGGGTGTTTCAGAACTGCTCAATCAAAAGTAAGCTTCAACTCCGTTAGTTGAAAGCACAGAACAGAAAGAAGATTCACAGAAAACTTCTGTGTAGTTTTTATTTGAAGATATCCCTTTTTACACTTTAGGCCCTTTTGCGCTCGAAATGTCAACTTGCAGTTTCTACAGAAAGATTGTTTCAGAACTGCTTCATCAAAAGTAAGCTTCAATTCTGTTAGTTGAATGCACAGTACAGAAAGATGTTTCACAGAATGCTTCTGTGTAGTTTTTATTTTGGGATATTTCTTTTTCCACTGTAGGCTTCTTAGGGACTCGAATGTCTACTTGCAGTTTCAACAGAAAGGGTGTTTCAGAACTGCTCAATCAAAAGTAAGCTTGAACTCTATTAGGTGAATGCACAGATCAGTAAGAGGTTTCACAGAATGCTTCTGTGTAGTTTTTAATTGAAGATATCACTTTTTCCACTATAGGCTCGTAAGCGCTCGGAATGTCAATTTGCAGTTTCTACAGAAAGAGTGTTTCAGAACTGCTCAATCAATAGAAAGCTTCAACTCTGTTAGTTGAATGCACAGAATAGAAAGAATTTTCACAGAATGCTTCTGTGAAGTTTTTCTTTGAAGATATGCTTTTATCCACTCAAGGCCCATTAGCGCACGGAATCTCAACTTCCAGTTTCTACAGAAAGAGTGTTTCAGAACTGCTCAATCAAAAGTAAGCTTCAACTCTGTTAGTTGAATGGGCAGAACAGAAAGAAGTTTCACTGAATGCTTCTGTGTAGTTTTTATTTGAAGATATTCCTTTTTCCACTATAGGCCCCTTAGCGCTCCGAATGTCCACTTGCAGTTTCTACAGAAAGAGTGTTTCAGAACTGCTCAATCAAAAGTAAGCTTCAACACTGTTAGTTGAATGCACTGAACAGAAAGAAGTTTCACAGAATGATTCTGTGTAGTTTTTATTTGGAGATAATACTTTTTCCCCTATAGGCCATTTAGCGCACCGAATGTCCAATTGCAGTTTCTACAGAAAGGGTATTTCAGAACTGCTCAATCAAAAGTAAGCTTCAACTCTGTTAGTTGAATGCACAGAACAGAAAGAAGTTTCACAGAATGCTTCTGTGCAGTTTTTATTTGAAGATATTCCATTTTCCACTATAGGCCCCTTTGAGCTCTGAATGTCCACTTGCAGTTTCTACAGAAAGAGTGTTTCAGAACTGCACAATCAATAGTAATCTTCAACTCTGTTACTTGAATGCACAGAACAGAAAGAAGTTTCACAGAATGCTTCTGTATCGTTTTTATTTAGAGATATTACTTTTTCCATTCTAGGCCCCTTAGCGCTCCGAATGTCCACCTGCAGTTTCTACAGAAAGGGTGTTTCAGAACTGCTCAATCAAAAGTAAGCTTCAACTCCGTTAGTTGAAAGCACAGAACAGAAAGAAGATTCACAGAAAACTTCTGTGTAGTCTTTATTTGAAGATATCCCTTTTTACACTTTAGGCCCTTTTGCGCTCGAAATGTCAACTTGCAGTTTCTACAGAAAGATTGTTTCAGAACTGCTTGATCAAAAGTAAGCTTCAATTCTGTTAGTTGAATGCACAGTACAGAAAGATGTTTCACAGAATGCTTCTGTGTAGTTTTTATTTGGGGATATTTCTTTTTCCACTGTAGGCTTCTTAGGGACTCGAATGTCCACTTGCAGTTTCAACAGAAAGGGTGTTTCAGAACTGCTCAATCAAAAGTAAGCTTGAACTCTGTTAGGTGAATGCACAGATCAGAAAGAGGTTTCACAGAATGCTTCTGTGTAGTTTTTAATTGAAGATATCACTTTTTCCACTATAGGCTCGTAAGCGCTCGGAATGTCAATTTGCAGTTTCTACAGAAAGAGTGTTTCAGAACTGCTCCATCAATAGAAAGCTTCAACTCTGTTAGTTGAATGCACAGAATAGAAAGAATTTTCACAGAATGCTTCTGTGAAGTTTTTCTTTGAAGATATGCTTTTTTCCACTTAAGGCCCATTAGCGCACGGAATCTCAACTTCCAGTTTCTACAGAAAGAGTGTTTCAGAACTGCTCAATCAAAAGTAAGCTTCAACTCTGTTAGTTGAATGGGCAGAACAGAAAGAAGTTTCACTGAATGCTTCTGTGTAGTTTTTATTTGAAGATATTCCTTTTTCCACTATAGGCCCCTTAGCGCTCCGAATGTCCACTTGCATTTTCTACAGAAAGAGTGTTTCAGAACTGCTCAATCAAAAGTAAGCTTCAACACTGTTAGTTGAATGCACTGAACAGAAAGAAGTTTCACAGAATGATTCTGTGTAGTTTTTATTTGGAGATAATTCTTTTTCCCCTATAGGCCATTTAGCGCACCGAATGTCCACTTGCAGTTTCTACAGAAAGGGTGTTTCAGAACTGCTCAATCAAATGTAGGCTTCAACTCTGTTAGTTGAATGCACAGAACAGAAAGAAGTTTCACAGAATGCTTCTGTGTAGTTTTTATTTGAAGATATTCCATTTTCCACTATAGGCCCCTTTGAGCTCTGAATGTCCACTTGCAGTTTCTACAGAAAGAGTGTTTCAGAACTGCACAATCAATAGTAATCTTCAACTCTGTTACTTGAATGCACAGAACAGAAAGAAGTTTCACAGAATGCTTCTGTATAGTTTTATTTGGAGATATTACTTTTTCCACTACAGGCTCCTTAGTGCTCAGAATCTCAACTTGCAGTTTCTACAGAAAGAGTGTTTCACAACTGCTCAATGAAAACTCAGCTTCAACTCTGTTAGTTGAATGGATAGAACAAAACGAAGTTTCACTGAATGCTTCTGTGTAGTTTTTATTTGAAGGTATTCCTTTTTCCTGTATAGGCCCCTTAGCGTTCAGAATGTCCTCTTGCAGTTTCTACAGAAAGAGGGTTTCAAAACTGCTCAATCAAAAATAAGCTTCAACCCTGTTTGCTGAATGCACAGAACATAAAGAAGTTTCACAGAATGATTCTGTGTGCTTTTTATTTGGAGATGTTTGTTTTTCCACTATAGGCCCCGTAGCGCTCCGAATGTCCAAATGTACTTTCTACAGAAAGGGTGTTTCACAACTGCTCAATCAAAAGTAAGCTTCAACTCTGTTAGTAGAATGCACAGAACAGAAAGAAGTTTCAGAGAATGCTTCTGTGTAGTTTTTATTTGGAGATATTCCTTTTTCCACTAGATGCCCCTTAACGCTCCGAATGTCCAATTGCAGTTTCCACAGAAAGGGTGTTTCAGAACAGCTGAATCAAAAGTAAACTTCAACTCAGTTAGTTGAATGCACAGAACAGAAAGAAGTTTCACAGAATGCTTCTGTGTAGTTTTTACTTGTAGATATCCCTTTTTCCACTGTAGGCAAATAAGCGCTCGGAATGTCAACTTGCAGTTTCTACAGAAAGAGAGTTTCAGAACTGATCCATGAAAAGTAAGCTTCAACTCTGTTAGTTGAATGGACAGAACAGAAACAAGTTTCACAGAATGCTTCTGTGTAGTGTTTATTTGAAGATATTCCTTTTTCCACTGTAGGCCCCTTAGCTCTCCGAATGTCCACTTGCAGTTTATACAGAAAGAGTGTTTCAGAACTGCTCAATCAATAGAAAGCTTCAACTCCGTTTGTTGAATGCACAGAACAGAAAGAATTTTCAAAGAATGCTTCTGTGTAGTTTTTCTTTGAAGATATGCTTTTTTCCACTATAGGCCCTTTAGCGCACGGAATCTCAACTTCCAGTTTCTACAGAAAGAGTGTTTCAGAACTGCTCAATCAAAAGTAAGCTTCAACTCTGTTAGTTGAAAGGACAGAACAGAAAGAAGTTTCACAGAATGCTTCTGTGTAGATTTTTGGAGATATTCCTTTTTCCATTATAGGTCACTTAGTGCTCCGAATGTCCACTTGCAGTCTCTACAGAAAGGGTGTTTCAGAACTGCTCAATCAAAAGTAAGCTTCAATTCTGATAGTTGAATGGACAGAACAGAAAGGAGTTCCACAGAATGCTTCTGTGTAGTGTTTATTTGAAGATATTCCTTTTTCCACTATAGGCCCCTTAGCGCTCCGAATGTCCACTTGCAGTTTCTACAGAAGAGTGTTTCAGAACTGATCAATGAAAAGTAAGCTTCAACTCTGTGAGTTGATTGGACAGAACAGAAAAAGTTTCAAAGAATGCTTCTGTGTAGTGTTTATTTGAAGATATTCCTTTTTCCACTATTGGCCCCTTAGCGCTCCGAATGTCCACTTGCAGTTTCTACAGAAAGAGTGTTTCAGAACTGCTCAATCAAAAGTCAGCTTCAACGCTGTTGGTTGAATGTACAGAACAGAAAAAGTTTCACAGAATGCTTCTGTGTAGTTTTTATTTGATGATATTCCTTTTTCCACTATAGGCCCCATAGCGTTCAGAATGTCCACTTGCAGTTTCTACAGAAAGAGGGTTTCAGAACTGCTCAATCAAAAGTAAGCTTCAACACTTTTAGTTGAATGCAGAGAACAGAAAGAAGTTTCACAGAATGCTTCTGTGTAGTTCTCATTTGGAGATATTCCTTTTTCCACTATAGGGCCCTTAGCGCTCTGAATGTCCACCTGCAGTTTCTACAGAAAGGGTGTTTCATAACTGCTCAATCAAAAGTAAGCTTCAGCTCTGTTAGCTTAATGCACAGAACAGAAAGAAGTTTCACAAAGCGCTTCTGTGTAGTTTTTATTCGAAGATATCCCTTTTTCCTCTATAGGCCCTTTAGCGCGCGGAATGTCAACTTGCAGTTTTTACAGAAAGAGTGTTTCAGAACTGCTCAAGCAATGTCAGCTTCAACTCTGTTAGTTGTATGGACAGAACAGAAAGAAATTTCACAGAATGCTTCTGTGTAGTTTTTATTTGAAGATATCCCTTTTTCACCTATAGTCCCTTTATCGCTCGGAATGTCAACTTGCAGTTTCTACCGAAAGAGTGTTTCAGAACTGCTCAATCAAAAGTAAGCTTCAACTCTGTTAGTAGAATGGACAGAAGAGAAAGAAGTTTCACAGAATGCTTCTATGTAGATTTTATTTGAAGATATCCCTTTTGCCACTCTAAGCCCCTTAGTGCTCCGAATGTCCACTTGCATTTTCTACAGAAATAGTGTTTCAGAACTGCTCAATCAAAAGTAAGCCTCAAATCTGATTGTTGAATGCGCAGAACAGAAAGAATTTTCACAGAATGCTTCTGTGTAGTTTTTATCTGAAGATATCACTTTATCCACTATAGGCCCTTTAGCGGTCGGAATGTCAACTTGCAGTTTCTAAAGAAAGAGTGTTTCAGAACTGCTCAATCAAAAGTCAGCTTCAACTCTGTTACTTGAATGGACAGAACAGAAAGAAGTTTCACCGAATGCCTCTGTGTAGTTTTTATTTTGAGATATTACTTTTTCCACTATAGGCCCAGTAGCGCTCAGAATGTGCACTTGCAGTTTCTACAGAAAGAGTGTTTCAGAGCTGCTCAATCCAAAGTAAGCTTCAACTCTATTAGTTGAATGCACAGAACAGAAAGAAGTCTCACAGAATGCTTCTGTGTAATTTTTATTTGAAGATATCACTTTTTCCACTATAGGAAATTTAGCGCACGGAATGTCATCTTCCAGTTTCTACAGAGAGAGTGTTTCGGAACTGCTCAATCAAGAGTCAGCTTCAACTCTCTTAGTTGAAAGGACAGAACAGAAAGTAGTTTCACTGAATGCTTCTGTGTAGTTTTTATTTGAAGATATTCCTTTTTCCACTATAGGCCGTTATAGTTCAGAATGTCCACTTGCAGTTTCTACAGAAAGAGTGTTTCAGAACTGCTGAATCAAAAGTAAGCTTCAACACTGTTAGTTGAATGAACAGAACAGAAAGAAGTTTCACAGAATGCTTCTGTGTAGTTTTTATTGGGAGATATTCCTTTTTCCACTATAGGCCCCTTAGCGCTCTGAATGTCCACTTGCAGTTTCTACAGAAAGAGTGTTTCAGAACTACTCAATCAAAAGTAAGCTTCAACTCTGTTAGTTGAATGGACAGAACAGAAAGAAGTTTCACAGAATGCTTCTGTGTAGTTTTTATTTGGAGATATTTCTTTTTCCACTATGGGCTCCTTAGCACTCGGAAGGTCAACTTACAGTTTCTACAGAAAGAGTGTTTCAGAACTGCTCAATCAAAAGTCAGCTTCAACGCTGTTAGTTGAATGGACAGAACAGAAAGATGTTTCACAGAATGCTTCTGTGTAGTTTTTATTTGAAGATATTCCTTTTTCCACTATAGGCCCCTTAGCGTTCAGAATGTCCACTTGCAGTTTCTACAGAAAGAGGGTTTCAGAACTGTTCATTCAAAAGTAAGCTTCAACCCTGTTTGTTGAATGCACAGAACACGAAGAAGTTTCACAGAATACTTCTGTGGAGTTTTTATTTGAAAATATCCCTTTTTCCTCTATAGGCCCTTTAGCGCTCGGAATGTCAACTTGCAGTTTTTACAGAAAGAGTGTTTCAGAACTGCACAATCAAAAGTCAGCTTCAACTCTGTTAGTTGAATGGACAGAACAGAAAGAAGTTTGACAGAATGCTTCTGTGTAGTTTTTATTTGAAGATATCACTTTTTCACCTATAGTCCGTTTAGCGCTCGGAATGTCAACTTGCAGTTTCTACCGACAGAGTGTTTCAGAACTGCTCAATCAAAAGTAAGATTCAACTCTGTTATTTGAATGGACAGAACAGAAAGAAGTTTCACAGAATGCTTCTGTGTAGATTTTATTTGAAGATATCCCTTTTGCCACTCTAAGCCCCTTAGTGCTCCGAATGTCCGCTTGCAGTTTCTACAGAAAGAGTGTTTCAGAACTGCTCAATCAAAAGTAAGCTTCAAATCTGTTTGTTGAATGCACAGAACAGAAAGAATTTTCACAGAATGCTTCTGTTTAGTTTTTATCTGAAGATATCCCTTTATCCACTATAGGCCCTTTAGCGGTCGGAATGTCAACTTGCAGTTTCTACAGAAAGGGTGTTTCAGAACTGCTCAATCAAAAGTAAGCTTCAACTCCGTTAGTTGAAAGCACAGAACAGAAAGAAGATTCACAGAAAACTTCTGTGTAGTTTTTATTTGAAGATATCCCTTTTTACACTTTAGGCCCTTTTGCGCTCGAAATGTCAACTTGCAGTTTCTACAGAAAGATTGTTTCAGAACTGCTTCATCAAAAGTAAGCTTCAATTCTGTTAGTTGAATGCACAGTACAGAAAGATGTTTCACAGAATGCTTCTGTGTAGTTTTTATTTTGGGATATTTCTTTTTCCACTGTAGGCTTCTTAGGGACTCGAATGTCTACTTGCAGTTTCAACAGAAAGGGTGTTTCAGAACTGCTCAATCAAAAGTAAGCTTGAACTCTGTTAGGTGAATGCACAGATCAGTAAGAGGTTTCACAGAATGCTTCTGTGTAGTTTTTAATTGAAGATATCACTTTTTCCACTATAGGCTCGTAAGCGCTCGGAATGTCAATTTGCAGTTTCTACAGAAAGAGTGTTTCAGAACTGCTCAATCAATAGAAAGCTTCAACTCTGTTAGTTGAATGCAGAGAATAGAAAGAATTTTCACAGAATGCTTCTGTGAAGTTTTTCTTTGAAGATATGCTTTTATCCACTCAAGGCCCATTAGCGCACGGAATCTCAACTTCCAGTTTCTACAGAAAGAGTGTTTCAGAACTGCTCAATCAAAAGTAAGCTTCAACTCTGTTAGTTGAACGGGCAGAACAGAAAGAAGTTTCACTGAATGCTTCTGTGTAGTTTTTATTTGAAGATATTCCTTTTTCCACTATAGGCCCCTTAGCGCTCCGAATGTCCACTTGCAGTTTCTACAGAAAGAGTGTTTCAGAACTGCTCAATCAAAAGTAAGCTTCAACACTGTTAGTTGAATGCACTGAACAGAAAGAAGTTTCACAGAATGATTCTGTGTAGTTTTTATTTGGAGATAATACTTTTTCCCCTATAGGCCATTTAGCGCACCGAATGTCCAATTGCAGTTTCTACAGAAAGGGTATTTCAGAACTGCTCAATCAAAAGTAAGCTTCAACTCTGTTAGTTGAATGCACAGAACAGAAAGAAGTTTCACAGAATGCTTCTGTGCAGTTTTTATTTGAAGATATTCCTTTTTCCACTATAGGCCCTTTTGAGCTCTGAATGTCCACTTGCAGTTTCTACAGAAAGAGTGTTTCAGAACTGCACAATCAATAATAATCTTCAACTCTGTTACTTGAATGCACAGAACAGAAAGAAGTTTCACAGAATGCTTCTGTATCGTTTTTATTTAGAGATATTACTTTTTCCATTCTAGGCCCCTTAGCGCTCCGAATGTCCACCTGCAGTTTCTACAGAAAGGGTGTTTCAGAACTGCTCAATCAAAAGTAAGCTTCAACTCCGTTAGTTGAAAGCACAGAACAGAAAGAAGATTCACAGAAAACTTCTGTGTAGTTTTTATTTGAAGATATCCCTTTTTACACTTTAGGCCCTTTTGCGCTCGAAATGTCAACTTGCAGTTTCTACAGAAAGATTGTTTCAGAACTGCTTGATCAAAAGTAAGCTTCAATTCTGTTAGTTGAATGCACAGTACAGAAAGATGTTTCACAGAATGCTTCTGTGTAGTTTTTATTTGGGGATATTTCTTTTTCCACTGTAGGCTTCTTAGGGACTCGAATGTCCACTTGCAGTTTCAACAGAAAGGGTGTTTCAGAACTGCTCAATCAAAAGTAAGCTTGAACTCTGTTAGGTGAATGCACAGATCAGAAAGAGGTTTCACAGAATGCTTCTGTGTAGTTTTTAATTGAAGATATCACTTTTTCCACTATAGGCTCGTAAGCGCTCGGAATGTCAATTTGCAGTTTCTACAGAAAGAGTGTTTCAGAACTGCTCCATCAATAGAAAGCTTCAACTCTGTTAGTTGAATGCACAGAATAGAAAGAATTTTCACAGAATGCTTCTGTGAAGTTTTTCTTTGAAGATATGCTTTTTTCCACTTAAGGCCCATTAGCGCACGGAATCTCAACTTCCAGTTTCTACAGAAAGAGTGTTTCAGAACTGCTCAATCAAAAGTAAGCTTCAACTCTGTTAGTTGAATGGGCAGAACAGAAAGAAGTTTCACTGAATGCTTCTGTGTAGTTTTTATTTGAAGATATTCCTTTTTCCACTATAGGCCCCTTAGCGCTCCGAATGTCCACTTGCATTTTCTACAGAAAGAGTGTTTCAGAACTGCTCAATCAAAAGTAAGCTTCAACACTGTTAGTTGAATGCACTGAACAGAAAGAAGTTTCACAGAATGATTCTGTGTAGTTTTTATTTGGAGATAATTCTTTTTCCCCTACAGGCCATTTAGCGCACCGAATGTCCACTTGCAGTTTCTACAGAAAGGGTGTTTCAGAACTGCTCAATCAAAAGTAAGCTTGAACTCTGTTAGGTGAATGCACAGATCAGAAAGAGGTTTCACATAATGCTTCTGTGTAGTTTTTAATTGAAGATATCACTTTTTCCACTATAGGCTCGTAAGCGCTCGGAATGTCAATTTGCAGTTTCTACAGAAAGAGTGTTTCAGAACTGCTCCATCAATAGAAAGCTTCAACTCTGTTAGTTGAATGCACAGAATAGAAAGAATTTTCACAGAATGCTTCTGTGAAGTTTTTCTTTGAAGATATGCTTTTTTCCACTTAAGGCCCATTAGCGCACGGAATCTCAACTTCCAGTTTCTACAGAAAGAGTGTTTCAGAACTGCTCAATCAAAAGTAAGCTTCAACTCTGTTAGTTGAATGGGCAGAACAGAAAGAAGTTTCACTGAATGCTTCTGTGTAGTTTTTATTTGAAGATATTCCTTTTTCCACTATAGGCCCCTTAGCGCTCCGAATGTCCACTTGCAGTTTCTACAGAAAGAGTGTTTCAGAACTGCTCAATCAAAAGTAAGCTTCAACACTGTTACTTGAATGCACTGAACAGAAAGAAGTTTCACAGAATGATTCTGTGTAGTTTTTATTTGGAGATAATACTTTTTCCCCTATAGGCCATTTAGCGCACCGAATGTCCACTTGCAGTTTCTACAGAAAGGGTGTTTCAGAACTGCTCAATCAAAAGTAGGCTTCAACTCTGTTAGTTGAATGCACGGAACAGAAAGAAGTTTCACAGAATGCTTCTGTGTAATTTTTATTTGAAGATATTCCATTTTCCACTATAGGCCCCTTTGAGCTCTGAATGTCCACTTGCAGTTTCTACAGAAAGAGTGTTTCAGAACTGCACAATCAATAGTAATCTTCAACTCTGTTACTTGAATGCACAGAACAGAAAGAAGTTTCACAGAATGCTTCTGTATAGTTTTTATTTGGAGATATTACTTTTTCCACTACAGGCTCCTAAGCGCTCAGAATCTCAACTTGCAGTTTCTACAGAAAGAGTGTTTCACAACTGCTCAATGAAAAGTCAGCTTCAACTCTGTTAGTTGAATGGATAGAACAAAACGAAGTTTCACTGAATGCTTCTGTGTAGTTTTTATTTGAAGGTATTCCTTTTTCCTGTATAGGCCCCTTAGCGTTCACAATGTCCTCTTGCAGTTTCTACAGAAAGAGGGTTTCAAAACTGCTCAATCAAAAGTAAGCTTCAACCCTGTTAGGTGAATACACAGAACATAAAGAAGTTTCATAGAATGATTCTGTGTGCTTTTTATTTGGAGATGTTTGTTTTTCCACTATAGGCCCCGTAGCGCTCCGAATGTCCAAATGTACTTTCTACAGAAAGGGTGTTTCACAACTGCTCAATCAAAAGTAAGCTTCAACTCTGTTAGTAGAATGCACAGAACAGAAAGAAGTTTCAGAGAATGCTTCTGTGTAGTTTTTATTTGGAGATATTTCTTTTTCCACTATATGCCCCTTAACGCTCCGAATGTCCACTTGCAGTTTCCACAGAAAGGGTGTTTCAGAACAGCTGAATCAAAAGTAAACTTCAACTCAGTTAGTTGAATGCACAGAACAGAAAGAAGTTTCACAGAATGCTTCTGTGTAGTTTTTACTTGTAGATATCCCTTTTTCCACTGTAGGCAAATAAGCGCTCGGAATGTCAACTTGCAGTTTCTACAGAAAGAGAGTTTCAGAACTGATCCATGAAAAGTAAGCTTCAACTCTGTTAGTTGAATGGACAGAACAGAAAGAAGTTTCACAGAATGCTTCTGTGTAGTGTTTATTTGAAGATATTCCTTTTTCCACTGTAGGCCCCTTAGCTCTCCGAATGTCCACTTGCAGTTTATACAGAAAGAGTGTTTCAGAACTGCTCAATCAATAGAAAGCTTCAACTCCGTTTGTTGAATGCACAGAACAGAAAGAATTTTCAAAGAATGCTTCTGTGTAGTTTTTCTTTGAAGATATGCTTTTTTCCACTATAGGCCCTATAGCGCACGGAATCTCAACTTCCAGTTTCTACAGAAAGAGTGTTTCAGAACTGCTCAATCAAAAGTAAGCTTCAACTCTGTTAGTAGAATGCACAGAACAGAAAGGAGTTTCACAGAATGCTTCTGTGTAGTTTTTATTTGGAGATGTTTCTTTTTCCACTATAGGCTCCTTAGCACTCGGAATGTCAACTTGGAGTTTCTACAGAAAGAGTGTTTCAGAACTGCTCAATCAAATGTCACCTTCAACGCTGTTAGTTGAATAGACAGAACAGAAAGAAGTTTCACAGAATGGTTCTGTGTAGTTTTTATTGGAAGATATTCCTTTTTCCACTATAGGCCCCTTTGCGTTCAGAATGTTGTCTTGCAGTTTCTACAGAAAGAGTGTTTCAGAACTGCTCAATCAAATGTAATCTTCAACCCTGTTAGTTGAATGCACAGAACAGAAAGATGTTTCACACAATGCTTCTGTGTCGTTTTTATTTGGAGATATTTCTTTTTCCACTACGGGCCCCTTAGCGCTCCGAATGTGCACCTGCAGTTTCTACAGAAAGGGTGTTTCAGAACTGCTCAATCAAAAGTAAGCTTCAACTCTGTAAGTTAAAAGGACAGAACAGAAAGAAGTTTCACTGAATGCTTCTGTGTAGTTTTTATTTGAAGATATTCCTTTTTCCACTCTAGGCCCCTTAGCATTCCGAATGTCCTCTTGCAGTTTCTACAGAAAGAGTGTTTCAGAACTGCTCAATCAATAGAAAGCCTCGACTCTGTTTGTTGAATGCACAGAAGAGAAAGAATTTTCACAGAATGCTTCTGTGTAGTTATTCTTTGAAAATATGCTTTTTTCCACTATAGGACCTTTAGCGCACAGAATCTCAACTTCCAGTTTCTACAGAAATATTGTTTCAGAATTGCTCAATCAAAAGTAAGCTTCAACTCTGTTAGTTGAAAGGACAGAACAGAAAGAAGTTTCACTGAATGCTTCTGTGTAGTTTTCATTTGAAGATATTCCTTTTTCCATTCTAGGCCCCTTAGCGCTCCGAATGTCCACCTGCAGTTTCTACAGAAAGGGTGTTTCAGAACTGCTCAATCAAAAGTAAGCTTCAACTCCGTTAGTTGAAAGCACAGAACAGAAAGAAGATTCACAGAAAACTTCTGTGTAGTTTTTATTGGAAGATATCCCTTTTTACACTTTAGGCCCTTTTGCGCTCGAAATGTCAACTTGCAGTTTCTACAGAAAGATTGTTTCAGAACTGCTTGATCAAAAGTAAGCTTCAATTCTGTTAGTTGAATGCACAGTACAGAAAGAAGTTTCACAGAATGCTTCTGTGTAGTTTTTATTTGGGGATATTTCTTTTTCCACTGTAGGCTTCTTAGGGACTCGAATGTCCACTTGCAGTTTCAACAGAAAGGGTGTTTCAGAACTGCTCAATCAAAAGTAAGCTTGAACTCTGTTAGGTGAATGCACAGATCAGAAAGAAGTTTCACAGAATGCTTCTGTGTAGTTTTTATTTGAAGATATCACTTTTTCCACTATAGGCTCGTAAGCGCTCGGAATGTCAATTTGCAGTTTCTACAGAAAGAGTGTTTCAGAACTGCTCAATCAATTGAAAGCTTCAACTCTGTTAGTTGAATGCACAGAATAGAAAGAATTTTCACAGAATGCTTCTGTGAAGTTTTTCTTTGAAGATATGCTTTTTTCCACTTAAGGCCCATTAGCGCACGGAATCTCAACTTCCAGTTTCTACAGAAAGAGTGTTTCAGAACTGCTCAATCAAAAGTAAGCTTCAACTCTGTTAGTTGAATGGGCAGAACAGAAAGAAGTTTCACTGAATGCTTCTGTGTAGTTTTTATTTGAAGATATTCCTTTTTCCACTATAGGCCCCTTAGCGCTCCGAATGTCCACTTGCAGTTTCTACAGAAAGAGTGTTTCAGAACTGCTCAATCAAAAGTAAGCTTCAACACTGTTAGTTGAATGCACTGAACAGAAAGAAGTTTCACAGAATGATTCTGTGTAGTTTTTATTTGGAGATAATCTTTTTCCCCTATAGGCCATTTAGCGCACCGAATGTCCACTTGCAGTTTCTACAGAAAGGGTGTTTCAGAACTGCTCAACCAAAAGTAAGCTTCAACTCTGTTAGTTGAATGCACAGAACAGAAAGAAGTTTCACAGAATGCTTCTGTGTAGTTTTTATTTGAAGATATTCCATTTTCCACTATAGGCCCCTTTGAGCTCTGAATGTCCACTTGCAGTTTCTACAGAAAGAGTGTTTCAGAACTGCACAATCAATAGTAATCTTCAACTCTGTTACTTGAATGCACAGAACAGAAAGAAGTTTCACAGAATGCTTCTGTATAGTTTTATTTGGAGATATTACTTTTTCCACTACAGGCTCCTTAGTGCTCAGAATCTCAACTTGCAGTTTCTACAGAAAGAGTGTTTCACAACTGCTCAATGAAAACTCAGCTTCAACTCTGTTAGTTGAATGGATAGAACAAAACGAAGTTTCACCGAATGCTTCTGTGTAGTTTTTATTTGAAGGTATTCCTTTTTCCTGTATAGGCCCCTTACGTTCAGAATGTCCTCTTGCAGTTTCTACAGAAAGAGGGTTTCAAAACTGCTCAATCAAAAATAAGCTTCAACCCTGTTTGCTGAATGCACAGAACATAAAGAAGTTTCACAGAATGATTCTGTGTGCTTTTTATTTGGAGATGTTTGTTTTTCCACTATAGGCCCCGTAGCGCTCCGAATGTCCAAATGTACTTTCTACAGAAAGGGTGTTTCACAACTGCTCAATCAAAAGTAAGCTTCAACTCTGTTAGTAGAATGCACAGAACAGAAAGAAGTTTCAGAGAATGCTTCTGTGTAGTTTTTATTTGGAGATATTCCTTTTTCCACTATATGCCCCTTAACGCTCCGAATGTCCACTTGCAGTTTCCACAGAAAGGGTGTTTCAGAACAGCTGAATCAAAAGTAAACTTCAACTCAGTTAGTTGAATGCACAGAACAGAAAGAAGTTTCACAGAATGCTTCTGTGTAGTTTTTACTTGTAGATATCCCTTTTTCCACTGTAGGCAAATAAGCGCTCGGAATGTCAACTTGCAGTTTCTACAGAAAGAGAGTTTCAGAACTGATCCATGAAAAGTAAGCTTCAACTCTGTTAGTTGAATGGACAGAACAGAAAGAAGTTTCACAGAATGCTTCTGTGTAGTGTTTATTTGAAGATATTCCTTTTTCCACTGTAGGCCCCTTAGCTCTCCGAATGTCCACTTGCAGTTTATACAGAAAGAGTGTTTCAGAACTGCTCAATCAATAGAAAGCTTCAACTCCGTTTGTTGAATGCACAGAACAGAAAGAATTTTCAAAGAATGCTTCTGTGTAGTTTTTCTTTGAAGATATGCTTTTTTCCACTATAGGCCCTTTAGCGCACGGAATCTCAACTTCCAGTTTCTACAGAAAGAGTGTTTCAGAACTGCTCAATCAAAAGTAAGCTTCAACTCTGTTAGTTGAAAGGACAGAACAGAAAGAAGTTTCACAGAATGCTTCTGTGTAGATTTTTGGAGATATTCCTTTTTCCATTATAGGTCACTTAGTGCTCCGAATGTCCACTTGCAGTCTCTACAGAAAGGGTGTTTCAGAACTGCTCAATCAAAAGTAAGCTTCAATTCTGATAGTTGAATGGACAGAACAGAAAGGAGTTCCACAGAATGCTTCTGTGTAGTGTTTATTTGAAGATATTCCTTTTTCCACTATAGGCCCCTTAGCGCTCCGAATGTCCACTTGCAGTTTCTACAGAAGAGTGTTTCAGAACTGATCAATGAAAAGTAAGCTTCAACTCTGTTAGTTGATTGGACAGAACAGAAAAAGTTTCAAAGAATGCTTCTGTGTAGTGTTTATTTGAAGATATTCCTTTTCCACTTTAGGCCCCTTAGCGCTCCGAATGTCCACTTGCAGTTTCTACATAAAAATGTTTCAGAACTGCTCTATCAATAGAAAGCTTCAACCTGTTTGTTGAATGCACAGAACAGAAAGAATTTTCACAGAGTGCTTCTGTATAGTTTTATTTGAAGATATGCTTTTTTCCACTATAGGCCCTTTACCGCACGGAATCTCAACTTCTAGTTTCTACAGAAAGAGTGTTTCAGAACTGCTCAATCAAAGGTAAGCTTCAACTCTGCTAGTGGAAAGGACAGAACAGAAAGTAGTTTCACAGAATGCTTCTGTGTAGTCTCTATTTGAAGATATTCCTTTTTCCAATCTAGGCCCCTACACGCTCCGAATGTCCACTTGCAGTTTCTACAGAAAGAGTGTTTCAGAACTGCTCAATCAAAAGTAAGCTTCAACTCTGTTAGTAGAATGCACAGAACAGAAAGGAGTTTCACAGAATGCTTCTGTGTAGTTTTTATTTGGAGATGTTTCTTTTTCCACTATAGGCTCCTTAGCACTCGGAATGTCAACTTGGAGTTTCTACAGAAAGAGTGTTTCAGAACTGCTCAATCAAATGTCACCTTCAACGCTGTTAGTTGAATAGACAGAACAGAAAGAAGTTTCACAGAATGGTTCTGTGTAGTTTTTATTGGAAGATATTCCTTTTTCCACTATAGGCCCCTTTGCGTTCAGAATGTTGTCTTGCAGTTTCTACAGAAAGAGTGTTTCAGAACTGCTCAATCAAATGTAATCTTCAACCCTGTTAGTTGAATGCACAGAACAGAAAGATGTTTCACACAATGCTTCTGTGTCGTTTTTATTTGGAGATATTTCTTTTTCCACTACGGGCCCCTTAGCGCTCCGAATGTGCACCTGCAGTTTCTACAGAAAGGGTGTTTCAGAACTGCTCAATCAAAAGTAAGCTTCAACTCTGTAAGTTAAAAGGACAGAACAGAAAGAAGTTTCACTGAATGCTTCTGTGTAGTTTTTATTTGAAGATATTCCTTTTTCCACTCTAGGCCCCTTAGCATTCCGAATGTCCTCTTGCAGTTTCTACAGAAAGAGTGTTTCAGAACTGCTCAATCAATAGAAAGCCTCGACTCTGTTTGTTGAATGCACAGAAGAGAAAGAATTTTCACAGAATGCTTCTGTGTAGTTATTCTTTGAAAATATGCTTTTTTCCACTATAGGACCTTTAGCGCACAGAATCTCAACTTCCAGTTTCTACAGAAATATTGTTTCAGAATTGCTCAATCAAAAGTAAGCTTCAACTCTGTTAGTTGAAAGGACAGAACAGAAAGAAGTTTCACTGAATGCTTCTGTGTAGTTTTCATTTGAAGATATTCCTTTTTCCATTCTAGGCCCCTTAGCGCTCCGAATGTCCACCTGCAGTTTCTACAGAAAGGGTGTTTCAGAACTGCTCAATCAAAAGTAAGCTTCAACTCCGTTAGTTGAAAGCACAGAACAGAAAGAAGATTCACAGAAAACTTCTGTGTAGTTTTTATTTGAAGATATCCCTTTTTACACTTTAGGCCCTTTTGCGCTCGAAATGTCAACTTGCAGTTTCTACAGAAAGATTGTTTCAGAACTGCTTGATCAAAAGTAAGCTTCAATTCTGTTAGTTGAATGCACAGTACAGAAAGATGTTTCACAGAATGCTTCTGTGTAGTTTTTATTTGGGGATATTTCTTTTTCCACTGTAGGCTTCTTAGGGACTCGAATGTCCACTTGCAGTTTCAACAGAAAGGGTGTTTCAGAACTGCTCAATCAAAAGTAAGCTTGAACTCTGTTAGGTGAATGCACAGATCAGAAAGAGGTTTCACAGAATGCTTCTGTGTAGTTTTTAATTGAAGATATCACTTTTTCCACTATAGGCTCGTAAGCGCTCGGAATGTCAATTTGCAGTTTCTACAGAAAGAGTGTTTCAGAACTGCTCAATCAATAGAAAGCTTCAACTCTGTTAGTTGAATGCACAGAATAGAAAGAATTTTCACAGAATGCTTCTGTGAAGTTTTTCTTTGAAGATATGCTTTTTTCCACTTAAGGCCCATTAGCGCACGGAATCTCAACTTCCAGTTTCTACAGAAAGAGTGTTTCAGAACTGCTCAATCAAAAGTAAGCTTCAACTCTGTTAGTTGAATGGGCAGAACAGAAAGAAGTTTCACTGAATGCTTCTGTGTAGTTTTTATTTGAAGATATTCCTTTTTCCACTATAGGCCCCTTAGCGCTCCGAATGTCCACTTGCAGTTTCTACAGAAAGAGTGTTTCAGAGCTGCTCAATCAAAAGTAAGCTTCAACACTGTTAGTTGAATGCACTGAACAGAAAGAAGTTTCACAGAATGATTCTGTGTAGTTTTTATTTGGAGATAATACTTTTTCCCCTATAGGCCATTTAGCGCACCGAATGTCCACTTGCAGTTTCTACAGAAAGGGTGTTTCAGAACTGCTCAACCAAAAGTAAGCTTCAACTCTGTTAGTTGAATGCACAGAACAGAAAGAAGTTTCACAGAATGCTTCTGTGTAGTTTTTATTTGAAGATATTCCATTTTCCACTATAGGCCCCTTTGAGCTCTGAATGTCCACTTGCAGTTTCTACAGAAAGAGTGTTTCAGAACTGCACAATCAATAGTAATCTTCAACTCTGTTACTTGAATGCACAGAACAGAAAGAAGTTTCACAGAATGCTTCTGTATAGTTTTATTTGGAGATATTACTTTTTCCACTACAGGCTCCTTAGTGCTCAGAATCTCAACTTGCAGTTTCTACAGAAAGAGTGTTTCACAACTGCTCAATGAAAACTCAGCTTCAACTCTGTTAGTTGAATGGATAGAACAAAACGAAGTTTCACCGAATGCTTCTGTGTAGTTTTTATTTGAAGGTATTCCTTTTTCCTGTATAGGCCCCTTAGCGTTCAGAATGTCCTCTTGCAGTTTCTACAGAAAGAGGGTTTCAAAACTGCTCAATCAAAAATAAGCTTCAACCCTGTTTGCTGAATGCACAGAACATAAAGAAGTTTCACAGAATGATTCTGTGTGCTTTTTATTTGGAGATGTTTGTTTTTCCACTATAGGCCCCGTAGCGCTCCGAATGTCCAAATGTACTTTCTACAGAAAGGGTGTTTCACAACTGCTCAATCAAAAGTAAGCTTCAACTCTGTTAGTAGAATGCACAGAACAGAAAGAAGTTTCAGAGAATGCTTCTGTGTAGTTTTTATTTGGAGATATTCCTTTTTCCACTATATGCCCCTTAACGCTCCGAATGTCCACTTGCAGTTTCCACAGAAAGGGTGTTTCAGAACAGCTGAATCAAAAGTAAACTTCAACTCAGTTAGTTGAATGCACAGAACAGAAAGAAGTTTCACAGAATGCTTCTGTGTAGTTTTTACTTGTAGATATCCCTTTTTCCACTGTAGGCAAATAAGCGCTCGGAATGTCAACTTGCAGTTTCTACAGAAAGAGAGTTTCAGAACTGATCCATGAAAAGTAAGCTTCAACTCTGTTAGTTGAATGGACAGAACAGAAAGAAGTTTCACAGAATGCTTCTGTGTAGTGTTTATTTGAAGATATTCCTTTTTCCACTATAGGCCCCTTAGCGCTCCGAATGTCCACTTGCAGTTTCTACAGAAGAGTGTTTCAGAACTGATCAATGAAAAGTAAGCTTCAACTCTGTTAGTTGATTGGACAGAACAGAAAAAGTTTCAAAGAATGCTTCTGTGTAGTGTTTATTTGAAGATATTCCCTTTTCCACTTTAGGCCCCTTAGCGCTCCGAATGTCCACTTGCAGTTTCTACATAAAAATGTTTCAGAACTGCTCTATCAATAGAAAGCTTCAACTCTGTTTGTTGAATGCACAGAACAGAAAGAATTTTCACAGAGTGCTTCTGTATAGTTTTATTTGAAGATATGCTTTTTTCCACTATAGGCCCTTTACCGCACGGAATCTCAACTTCTAGTTTCTACAGAAAGAGTGTTTCAGAACTGCTCAATCAAAGGTAAGCTTCAACTCTGCTAGTGGAAAGGACAGAACAGAAAGTAGTTTCACAGAATGCTTCTGTGTAGTCTCTATTTGAAGATATTCCTTTTTCCAATCTAGGCCCCTACACGCTCCGAATGTCCACTTGCAGTTTCTACAGAAAGAGTGTTTCAGAACTGCTCAATCAAAAGTAAGCTTCAACTCTGTTAGTAGAATGCACAGAACAGAAAGGAGTTTCACAGAATGCTTCTGTGTAGTTTTTATTTGGAGATGTTTCTTTTTCCACTATAGGCTCCTTAGCACTCGGAATGTCAACTTGGAGTTTCTACAGAAAGAGTGTTTCAGAACTGCTCAATCAAATGTCACCTTCAACGCTGTTAGTTGAATAGACAGAACAGAAAGAAGTTTCACAGAATGGTTCTGTGTAGTTTTTATTGGAAGATATTCCTTTTTCCACTATAGGCCCCTTTGCGTTCAGAATGTTGTCTTGCAGTTTCTACAGAAAGAGTGTTTCAGAACTGCTCAATCAAATGTAATCTTCAACCCTGTTAGTTGAATGCACAGAACAGAAAGATGTTTCACACAATGCTTCTGTGTCGTTTTTATTTGGAGATATTTCTTTTTCCACTACGGGCCCCTTAGCGCTCCGAATGTGCACCTGCAGTTTCTACAGAAAGGGTGTTTCAGAACTGCTCAATCAAAAGTAAGCTTCAACTCTGTAAGTTAAAAGGACAGAACAGAAAGAAGTTTCACTGAATGCTTCTGTGTAGTTTTTATTTGAAGATATTCCTTTTTCCACTCTAGGCCCCTTAGCATTCCGAATGTCCTCTTGCAGTTTCTACAGAAAGAGTGTTTCAGAACTGCTCAATCAATAGAAAGCCTCGACTCTGTTTGTTGAATGCACAGAAGAGAAAGAATTTTCACAGAATGCTTCTGTGTAGTTATTCTTTGAAAATATGCTTTTTTCCACTATAGGACCTTTAGCGCACAGAATCTCAACTTCCAGTTTCTACAGAAATATTGTTTCAGAATTGCTCAATCAAAAGTAAGCTTCAACTCTGTTAGTTGAAAGGACAGAACAGAAAGAAGTTTCACTGAATGCTTCTGTGTAGTTTTCATTTGAAGATATTCCTTTTTCCATTCTAGGCCCCTTAGCGCTCCGAATGTCCACCTGCAGTTTCTACAGAAAGGGTGTTTCAGAACTGCTCAATCAAAAGTAAGCTTCAACTCCGTTAGTTGAAAGCACAGAACAGAAAGAAGATTCACAGAAAACTTCTGTGTAGTTTTTATTTGAAGATATCCCTTTTTACACTTTAGGCCCTTTTGCGCTCGAAATGTCAACTTGCAGTTTCTACAGAAAGATTGTTTCAGAACTGCTTGATCAAAAGTAAGCTTCAATTCTGTTAGTTGAATGCACAGTACAGAAAGATGTTTCACAGAATGCTTCTGTGTAGTTTTTATTTGGGGATATTTCTTTTTCCACTGTAGGCTTCTTAGGGACTCGAATGTCCACTTGCAGTTTCAACAGAAAGGGTGTTTCAGAACTGCTCAATCAAAAGTAAGCTTGAACTCTGTTAGGTGAATGCACAGATCAGAAAGAGGTTTCACAGAATGCTTCTGTGTAGTTTTTAATTGAAGATATCACTTTTTCCACTATAGGCTCGTAAGCGCTCGGAATGTCAATTTGCAGTTTCTACAGAAAGAGTGTTTCAGAACTGCTCAATCAATAGAAAGCTTCAACTCTGTTAGTTGAATGCACAGAATAGAAAGAATTTTCACAGAATGCTTCTGTGAAGTTTTTCTTTGAAGATATGCTTTTTTCCACTTAAGGCCCATTAGCGCACGGAATCTCAACTTCCAGTTTCTACAGAAAGAGTGTTTCAGAACTGCTCAATCAAAAGTAAGCTTCAACTCTGTTAGTTGAATGGGCAGAACAGAAAGAAGTTTCACTGAATGCTTCTGTGTAGTTTTTATTTGAAGATATTCCTTTTTCCACTATAGGCCCCTTAGCGCTCCGAATGTCCACTTGCAGTTTCTACAGAAAGAGTGTTTCAGAACTGCTCAATCAAAAGTAAGCTTCAACACTGTTAGTTGAATGCACTGAACAGAAAGAAGTTTCACAGAATGATTCTGTGTAGTTTTTATTTGGAGATAATACTTTTTCCCCTATAGGCCATTTAGCGCACCGAATGTCCAATTGCAGTTTCTACAGAAAGGGTGTTTCAGAACTGCTCAATCAAAAGTAAGCTTCAACTCTGTTAGTTGAATGCACAGAACAGAAAGAAGTTTCACAGAATGCTTCTGTGTAGTTTTTATTTGAAGATATTCCTTTTTCCACTATAGGCCCCTTTGAGCTCTGAATGTCCACTTGCAGTTTCTACAGAAAGAGAGTTTCAGAACTGCACAATCAATGGTAATCTTCAACTCTGTTACTTGAATGCACAGAACAGAAAGAAGTTTCACAGAATGCTTCTGTATAGTTTTTATTTGGAGATATTACTTTTTCCACTACAGGCTCCTAAGCGCTCAGAATCTCAACTTGCAGTTTCTACAGAAAGAGTGTTTCACAACTGCTCAATGAAAAGTCAGCTTCAACTCTGTTAGTTGAATGGATAGAACAAAACGAATTTCACTGAATGCTTCTGTGTAGTTTTTATTTGAAGATATTCCTTTTTCCTGTATAGGCCCCTTAGCGTTCAGAATGTCCTCTTGCAGTTTCTACAGAAAGAGGGTTTCAAAACTGCTCAATCAAAAGTAAGCTTCAACACTGTTAGTTGAATGCACAGAACATAAAGAAGTTTCACAGAATGATTCTGTGTGCTTTTTATTTGGAGATGTTTGTTTTTCCACTATAGGCCCCGTAGCGCTCCGAATGTCCAAATGTACTTTCTACAGAAAGGGTGTTTCACAACTGCTCAATCAAAAGTAAGCTTCAACTCTGTTAGTGAATGCACAGAACAGAAAGAAGTTTCAGAGAATGCTTCTGTGTAGTTTTTATTTGGAGATATTTCTTTTTCCACTATATGCCCCTTAACGCTCCGAATGTCCACTTGCAGTTTCCACAGAAAGGGTGTTTCAGAACAGCTGAATCAAAAGTAAACTTCAACTCAGTTAGTTGAATGCACAGAACAGAAAGAAGTTTCACAGAATGCTTCTGTGTAGTTTTTACTTGTACATATCCCTTTTTCCACTGTAGGCAAATAAGCGCTCGGAATGTCAACTTGCAGTTTCTACAGAAAGAGAGTTTCAGAACTGATCCATGAAAAGTAAGCTTCAACTCTGTTAGTTGAATGGACAGAACAGAAAGAAGTTTCACAGAATGCTTCTGTGTAGTGTTTATTTGAAGATATTCCTTTTTCCACTGTAGGCCCCTTAGCTCTCCGAATGTCCACTTGCAGTTTATACAAAAGAGTGTTTCAGAACTGCTCAATCAATAGAAAGCTTCAACTCTGTTTGTTGAAAGCACAGAAGAGAAAGAATTTTCAAAGAATGCTTCTGTGTAGTTTTTCTTTGAAGATATGCTTTTTTCCACTATAGGCCCTTTAGCGCACGGAATCTCAACTTCCAGTTTCTACAGAAAGAGTGTTTTGGAACTGCTCAATCAAAAGTAAGCTTCGACTCTGTTAGTTGAAAGGACAGAACAGAAAGAAGTTTCACAGAATGCTTCTGTGTAGATTTTTGGAGATATTCCTTTTTCCACTATAGGCCCCTTAGCGCTCCGAATGTCCACTTGCAGTTTCTACAGAAAGTGTGTTTCAGAACTTCTCAATCAAAAGTAAGCTTCAATCCTGTTAGTTGAATGCACAGAAAAGGAAGAAGTTTCACAGAATGCTTCTGTGTAGTTTTTATTTGGAGTTATTCCTTTTTCCACTATAGGCCCCTTAGCGCTCCGAATATCCACTTGCGGTTTCTACAGAAAGGGTGTTTCAGAACCGCTCAATCAAAAGTAAGCTTCAATTCTGTTAGTTGAATGCACAGAACAGAAAGAAGTTTCACAGAATGTTTCTGTGTAGTTTTTATTTGAAGATATCCCTTTTTCCACTGTAGGCCAATAAGCGCTCAGAATGTCACCTTGCAGTTTCTACAGAAAGATTGTTTCAGAAATGATCAATGAAAAGTAAGCTTCAACTCTGTTAGTTGAATGTACAGAACAGAAACAAATTTCACAGAATGCTTCTGTGTAGTGTTCATTTGAAGATATTCCTTTTTCCACTACAGGCCCTTTAGCGCTCCGAATGTCCACTTGGAGTTTCTACAGAAAGAGTGTTTCAGATCTGCTCAACGAATGGAAAGCTTCAAATCTGTTTGTTGAATGCACAGAACAGAAAGAATTTTCACAGAATGCTTCTGTGTAGTTTTTATTTGAAGATATGCTTTTTTTCCACTATAGGCCTTTTAGCACACGGAATCTCAACTTCCAGTTTCTACAGAAAGAGTGTTTCAGAACTGCTCAATCAATAGAAAGCTTCAACTCTGTTAGTTGAATGCACAGAATAGAAAGTATTTCACAGAATGCTTCTGTGAAGTTTTTCTTTGAAGATATGCTTTTTTCCACTTAATGCCCATTAGCGCACGGAATCTCAACTTCCAGTTTCTACAGAAAGAGTGTTTCAGAACTGCTCAATCAAAAGTAAGCTTCAACTCTGTTAGTTGAATGGGCAGAAAAGAAAGAAGTTTCACTGAATGCTTCTGTGTAGTTTTTATTTGAAGATATTCCTTTTTCCACTATAGGCCCCTTAGCGCTCCGAATGTCCACTTGCAGTTTCTACAGAAAGAGTGTTTCAGAACTGCTCAATCAAAAGTAAGCTTCAACACTGTTAGTTGAATGCACTGAACAGAAAGAAGTTTCACAGAATGATTCTGTGTAGTTTTTATTTGGAGATAATACTTTTTCCCCTATAGGCCATTTAGCGCACCGAATGTCCAATTGCAGTTTCTACAGAAGGGGTGTTTCAGAACTGCTCAATCAAAAGTAAGCTTCAACTCTGTTAGTTGAATGCACAGAACAGAAAGAAGTTTCACAGAATGCTTCTGTGTAATTTTTATTTGAAGATATTCCTTTTTCCACTATAGGCCCCTTTGAGCTCTGAATGTCCACTTGCAGTTTCTACAGAAAGAGTGTTTCAGAACTGCACAATCAATAGTAATCTTCAACTCTGTTACTTGAATGCACAGAACAGAAAGAAGTTTCACAGAATGCTTCTGTATAGTTTTTATTTGGAGATATTACTTTTTCCACTATAGGCTCCTAAGCGCTCAGAATGTCAACTTGCAGTTTCTACAGAAAGAGTGTTTCACAACTGCTCAATGAAAAGTCAGCTTCAACTCTGTTAGTTGAATGGATAGAACAAAACGAAGTTTCACTGAATGCTTCTGTGTAGTTTATATTTGAAGGTATTCCTTTTTCCTGTATAGGCCCCTTAGCGTTCAGAATGTCCTCTTGCAGTTTCTACAGAAAGAGGGTTTCAAAACTGCTCAATCAAAAGTAAGCTTCAACCCTGTTAGCTGAATGCACAGAACATAAAGAAGTTTCATAGAATGATTCTGTGTGCTTTTTATTTGGAGATGTTTGTTTTTCCACTATAGGCCAATAAGCGCTCCGAATGTCCAAATGTACTTTCTACAGAAAGGTTGTTTCACAACTGCTCAATCAAAAGTAAGCTTCAACTCTGTTAGTAGAATGCACAGAACAGAAAGAAGTTTCAAAGAATGCTTCTGTGTAGTTTTTATTTGAAGATATTTCTTTTTCCACTATATGCCCCTTAACCCTCCGAATGTCCACTTGCAGTTTCCACAGAAAGGGTGTTTCAGAACAGCTGAATCAAAAGTAAACTTCAACTCAGTTAGTTGAATGCACAGAACAGAAAGAAGTTTCACAGAATGCTTCTGTGTAGTTTTTACTTGTACATATCCCTTTTTCCACTGTAGGCAAATAAGCGCTCGGAATGTCAACTTGCAGTTTCTACAGAAAGAGAGTTTCAGAACTGATCCATGAAAAGTAAGCTTCAACTCTGTTAGTTGAATGGACAGAACAGAAAGAAGTTTCACAGAATGCTTCTGTGTAGTGTTTATTTGAAGATATTCCTTTTTCCACTGTAGGCCCCTTAGCTCTCCGAATGTCCACTTGCAGTTTATACAGAAAGAGTGTTTCAGAACTGCTCAATCAATAGAAAGCTTCAACTCTGTTTGTTGAATGCACAGAAGAGAAAGAATTTTCAAAGAATGCTTCTGTGTAGTTTTTCTTTGAAGATATGCTTTTTTCCACTATAGGCCCTTTAGCGCACGGAATCTCAACTTCCAGTTTCTACAGAAAGAGTGTTTCGGAACTGCTCAATCAAAAGTAAGCTTCGACTCTGTTAGTTGAAAGGACAGAACAGAAAGAAGTTTCACAGAATGCTTCTGTGTAGATTTTTGGAGATATTCCTTTTTCCACTATAGATCCCTTAGCGCTCCGAATGTCCACTTGCAGTTTCTACAGAAAGTGTGTTTCAGAACTGCTCAATCAAAAGTAAGCTTCAATCCTGTTAGTTGAATGCACAGAAAAGAAAGAAGTTTCACAGAATGCTTCTGTGTAGTTTTTATTTGGAGGTATTCCTTTTTCCAATATAGGCCCCTTAGCGCTCCGAATATCCACTTGCGGTTTCTACAGAAAGGGTGTTTCAGAACCGCTCAATCAAAAGTAAGCTTCAAATCTGTTAGTTGAATGCACAGAACAGAAAGAAGTTTCACAGAATGTTTCTGTGTAGTTTTTATTTGAAGATATCCCTTTTTCCACTGTAGGCCAATAAGCGCTCAGAATGTCACCTTGCAGTTTCTACAGAAAGAGTGTTTCAGAAATGATCAATGAAAAGTAAGCTTCAACTCTGTTAGTTGAATGTACAGAACAGAAACAAATTTCACAGAATGCTTCTGTGTAGTGTTCATTTGAAGATATTCCTTTTTCCACTACAGGCCCTTAGCGCTCCGAATGTCCACTTGGAGTTTCTACAGAAAGAGTGTTTCAGATCTGCTCAACGAATGGAAAGCTTCAACTCTGTTTGTTGAATGCACAGAACAGAAAGAATTTTCACAGAATTCTTCTGTGTAGTTTTTCTTTGAAGATATGCTTTTTTCCACTATAGGCCCTTTAGCACACGGAATCTCAACTTCCAGTTTCTACAGAAAGAGTGTTTCAGAACTGCACAATCAAAAGTAAGCTTCAAATCTGTTAGTTGAAAGGACAGAACAGAAAGAAGTTTCATTGAGTGCTTCTGTGTAGTTTCTATTGAAGATATTCCTTTTCTATTCTAGGCCACTTAGCGCTCCAAATGTCCACTTGTAGTTTCTAAAGAAAGAGTGTTTCAGAACTGCTCAATCAATAGAAAGCTTCAAATCTGTTTGCTGTATGCACAGAAGAGAAAGAATTTTCACAGAATGCTTCTGTGTAGTTTTTCTTTGAAGATATGCTTTTTTACACTACAGGCCCTTTAGCGCACGGAATCTCAACTTCCAGTTTCTACAGAAAGAGTGTTTCAGAACTGCTCAATCAAAAGTAAGCTTCAACTCTGTTAGTTGAAAGGACAGAATGGAAAGATGTTTCACTGAATGCTTCTGTGTAGTTTTTATTTTATGATATTGCTTTTTCCACTCTAGGCACCTTAGCGCTCCGAATGTCCACTTGCAGTATCTACAGAAAGAGTGTTTCAGAACTGCTCAATCAAAAGTAAGCTTCAACTCCGTTAGTAGAATGCACAGAACAGAAAGAAGTTTCACACAATGCTTCTGTGTAGTGTTTATTTGAAGATATTCCTTTTTCCACTGTAGGCCCTTAGCTCTCCGAATGTCCACTTGCAGTTTATACAAAAAGAGTGTTTCAGAACTGCTCAATCAATAGAAAGCTTCATCTCTGTTTGTTGAAAGCACAGAAGAGAAAGAATTTTCAAAGAATGCTTCTGTGTAGTTTTTCTTTGAAGATATGCTTTTTTCCACTATAGGCCCTTTAGCGCACGGAATCTCAACTTCCAGTTTCTACAGAAAGAGTGTTTTGGAACTGCTCAATCAAAAGTAAGCTTCGACTCTGTTAGTTGAAAGGACAGAACAGAAAGAAGTTTCACAGAATGCTTCTGTGTAGATTTTTGGAGATATTCCTTTTTCCACTATAGATCCCTTAGCGCTCCGAATGTCCACTTGCAGTTTCTACAGAAAGTGTGTTTCAGAACTTCTCAATCAAAAGTAAGCTTCAATCCTGTTAGTTGAATGCACAGAAAAGGAAGAAGTTTCACAGAATGCTTCTGTGTAGTTTTTATTTGGAGGTATTCCTTTTTCCACTATAGGCCCCTTAGCGCTCCGAATATCCACTTGCGGTTTCTACAGAAAGGGTGTTTCAGAACTGCTCAATCAAAAGTAAGCTTCAATTCTGTTAGTTGAATGCACAGAACAGAAAGAAGTTTCACAGAATGTTTCTGTGTAGTTTTTATTTGAAGATATCCCTTTTTCCACTGTAGGCCAATAAGCGCTCAGAATGTCACCTTGCAGTTTCTACAGAAAGATTGTTTCAGAAATGATCAATGAAAAGTAAGCTTCAACTCTGTTAGTTGAATGTACAGAACAGAAACAAATTTCACAGAATGCTTCTGTGTAGTGTTCATTTGAAGATATTCCTTTTTCCACTACAGGCCCTTTAGCGCTCCGAATGTCCACTTGGAGTTTCTACAGAAAGAGTGTTTCAGATCTGCTCAACGAATGGAAAGCTTCAAATCTGTTTGTTGAATGCACAGAACAGAAAGAATTTTCACAGAATGCTTCTGTGTAGTTTTTCTTTGAAGATATGCTTTTTTCCACTATAGGCCCTTTAGCACACGGAATCTCAACTTCCAGTTTCTACAGAAAGAGTGTTTCAGAACTGCTCAATCAATAGAAAGCTTCAACTCTGTTAGTTGAATGCACAGAATAGAAAGTATTTTCACAGAATGCTTCTGTGAAGTTTTTCTTTGAAGATATGCTTTTTTCCACTTAATGCCCATTAGCGCACGGAATCTCAACTTCCAGTTTCTACAGAAAGAGTGTTTCAGAACTGCTCAATCAAAAGTAAGCTTCAACTCTGTTAGTTGAATGGGCAGAAAAGAAAGAAGTTTCACTGAATGCTTCTGTGTAGTTTTTATTTGAAGATATTCCTTTTTCCACTATAGGCCCCTTAGCGCTCCGAATGTCCACTTGCAGTTTCTACAGAAGAGTGTTTCAGAACTGATCAATGAAAAGTAAGCTTCAACTCTGTTAGTTGATTGGACAGAACAGAAAAAGTTTCAAAGAATGCTTCTGTGTAGTGTTTATTTGAAGATATTCCTTTTTCCACTTTAGGCCCCTTAGCGCTCCGAATGTCCACTTGCAGTTTCTACATAAAAATGTTTCAGAACTGCTCTATCAATAGAAAGCTTCAACTCTGTTTGTTGAATGCACAGAACAGAAAGAATTTTCACAGAGTGCTTCTGTATAGTTTTATTTGAAGATATGCTTTTTTCCACTATAGGCCCTTTACCGCACGGAATCTCAACTTCTAGTTTCTACAGAAAGAGTGTTTCAGAACTGCTCAATCAAAGGTAAGCTTCAACTCTGCTAGTGGAAAGGACAGAACAGAAAGTAGTTTCACAGAATGCTTCTGTGTAGTCTCTATTTGAAGATATTCCTTTTTCCAATCTAGGCCCCTACACGCTCCGAATGTCCACTTGCAGTTTCTACAGAAAGAGTGTTTCAGAACTGCTCAATCAAAAGTAAGCTTCAACTCTGTTAGTAGAATGCACAGAACAGAAAGGAGTTTCACAGAATGCTTCTGTGTAGTTTTTATTTGGAGATGTTTCTTTTTCCACTATAGGCTCCTTAGCACTCGGAATGTCAACTTGGAGTTTCTACAGAAAGAGTGTTTCAGAACTGCTCAATCAAATGTCACCTTCAACGCTGTTAGTTGAATAGACAGAACAGAAAGAAGTTTCACAGAATGGTTCTGTGTAGTTTTTATTGGAAGATATTCCTTTTTCCACTATAGGCCCCTTTGCGTTCAGAATGTTGTCTTGCAGTTTCTACAGAAAGAGTGTTTCAGAACTGCTCAATCAAATGTAATCTTCAACCCTGTTAGTTGAATGCACAGAACAGAAAGATGTTTCACACAATGCTTCTGTGTCGTTTTTATTTGGAGATATTTCTTTTTCCACTACGGGCCCCTTAGCGCTCCGAATGTGCACCTGCAGTTTCTACTGAAAGGGTGTTTCAGAACTGCTCAATCAAAAGTAAGCTTCAACTCTGTATGTTAAAAGGACAGAACAGAAAGAAGTTTCACTGAATGCTTCTGTGTAGTTTTTATTTGAAGATATTCCTTTTTCCACTCTAGGCCCCTTAGCATTCCGAATGTCCACTTGCAGTTTCTACAGAAAGAGTGTTTCAGAACTGCTCAATCAATAGAAAGCCTCGACTCTGTTTGTTGAATGCACAGAAGAGAAAGAATTTTCACAGAATGCTTCTGTGTAGTTATTCTTTGAAAATATGCTTTTTTCCACTATAGGACCTTTAGCGCACAGACTCTCAACTTCCAGTTTCTACAGAAATATTGTTTCAGAATTGCTCAATCAAAAGTAAGCTTCAACTCTGTTAGTTGAAAGGACAGAACAGAAAGAAGTTTCATTGAATGCTTCTGTGTAGTTTTTATTTGAAGATATTCCTTTTTCCATTCTAGGCCCCTTAGCGCTCCGAATGTCCACCTGCAGTTTCTACAGAAAGGGTGTTTCAGAACTGCTCAATCAAAAGTAAGCTTCAACTCCGTTAGTTGAAAGCACAGAACAGAAAGAAGATTCACAGAAAACTTCTGTGTAGTTTTTCTTTGAAGATATCCCTTTTTACACTTTAGGCCCTTTTGCGCTCGAAATGTCAACTTGCAGTTTCTACAGAAAGATTGTTTCAGAACTGCTTGATCAAAAGTAAGCTTCAATTCTGTTAGTTGAATGCACAGTACAGAAAGATGTTTCACAGAATGCTTCTGTGTAGTTTTTATTTGGGGATATTTCTTTTTCCACTGTAGGCTTCTTAGGGACTCGAATGTCCACTTGCAGTTTCAATAGAAAGGGTGTTTCAGAACTGCTCAATCAAAAGTAAGCTTGAACTCTGTTAGGTGAATGCACAGATCAGAAAGAGGTTTCACAGAATGCTTCTGTGTAGTTTTTAATTGAAGATATCACTTTTTCCACTATAGGCTCGTAAGCGCTCGGAATGTCAATTTGCAGTTTCTACAGAAAGAGTGTTTAAGAACTGCTCAATCAATAGAAAGCTTCAACTCTGTTAGTTGAATGCAGAGAATAGAAAGAATTTTCACAGAATGCTTCTGTGAAGTTTTTCTTTGAAGATATGCTTTTTTCCACTTAAGGCCCATTAGCGCACGGAATCTCAACTTCCAGTTTCTACAGAAAGAGTGTTTCAGAACTGCTCAATCAAAAGTAAGCTTCAACTCTGTTAGTTGAATGGACAGAACAGAAAGAAGTTTCACTGAATGCTTCTGTGTAGTTTTTATTTGAAGATATTCCTTTTTCCACTATAGGCCGCTTAGCGCTCCGAATGTCCACTTGCAGTTTCTACAGAAAGAGTGTTTCAGAACTGCTCAATCAAAAGTAAGCTTCAACACTGTTAGTTGAATGCACTGAACAGAAAGAAGTTTCACAGAATGATTCTGTGTAGTTTTTATTTGGAGATAATACTTTTTCCCCTATAGGCCATTTAGCGCACCGTATGTCCAATTGCAGTTTCTACAGAAAGGGTGTTTCAGAACTGCTCAATCAAAAGTAAGCTTCAACTCTGTTAGTTGAATGCACAGAACAGAAAGAAGTTTCACAGAATGCTTCTGTGTAGTTTTTATTTGAAGATATTCCTTTTTCCACTATAGGCCCCTTTGAGCTCTGAATGTCCACTTGCAGTTTCTACAGAAAGAGAGTTTCAGAACTGCACAATCAATGGTAATCTTCAACTCTGTTACTTGAATGCACAGAACAGAAAGAAGTTTCACAGAATGCTTCTGTATAGTTTTTATTTGGAGATATTACTTTTTCCACTACAGGCTCCTAAGCGCTCAGAATCTCAACTTGCAGTTTCTACAGAAAGAGTGTTTCACAACTGCTCAATGAAAAGTCAGCTTCAACTCTGTTAGTTGAATGGATAGAACAAAACGAATTTTCACTGAATGCTTCTGTGTAGTTTTTATTTGAAGGTAATCCTTTTTCCTGTATAGGCCCCTTAGCGTTCAGAAGGTCCTCTTGCAGTTTCTACAGAAAGAGGGTTTCAAAACTGCTCAATCAAAAGTAAGCTTCAACCCTGTTAGCTGAATGCACAGAACATAAAGAAGTTTCACAGAATGATTCTGTGTGCTTTTTATTTGGAGATGTTTGTTTTTCCACTATAGGCCCCGTAGCGCTCCGAATGTCCAAATGTACTTTCTACAGAAAGGGTGTTTCACAACTGCTCAATCAAAAGTAAGCTTCAACTCTGTTAGTCGAATGCACAGAACAGAAAGAAGTTTCAGAGAATGCTTCTGTGTAGTTTTTATTTGGAGATATTTCTTTTTCCACTATATGCCCCTTAACGCTCCGAATGTCCACTTGCAGTTTCCACAGAAAGGGTGTTTCAGAACAGCTGAATCAAAAGTAAACTTCAACTCAGTTAGTTGAATGCACAGAACAGAAAGAAGTTTCACAGAATGCTTCTGTGTAGTTTTTACTTGTACATATCCCTTTTTCCACTGTAGGCAAATAAGCGCTCGGAATGTCAACTTGCAGTTTCTACAGAAAGAGAGTTTCAGAACTGATCCATGAAAAGTAAGCTTCAACTCTGTTAGTTGAATGGACAGAACAGAAAGAAGTTTCACAGAATGCTTCTGTGTAGTGTTTATTTGAAGATATTCCTTTTTCCACTGTAGGCCCCTTAGCTCTCCGAATGTCCACTTGCAGTTTATACAAAAAGAGTGTTTCAGAACTGCTCAATCAATAGAAAGCTTCAACTCTGTTTGTTGAAAGCACAGAAGAGAAAGAATTTTCAAAGAATGCTTCTGTGTAGTTTTTCTTTGAAGATATGCTTTTTTCCACTATAGGCCCTTTAGCGCACGGAATCTCAACTTCCAGTTTCTACAGAAAGAGTGTTTTGGAACTGCTCAATCAAAAGTAAGCTTCGACTCTGTTAGTTGAAAGGACAGAACAGAAAGAAGTTTCACAGAATGCTTCTGTGTAGATTTTTGGAGATATTCCTTTTTCCACTATAGATCCCTTAGCGCTCCGAATGTCCACTTGCAGTTTCTACAGAAAGTGTGTTTCAGACTTCTCAATCAAAAGTAAGCTTCAATCCTGTTAGTTGAATGCACAGAAAAGGAAGAAGTTTCACAGAATGCTTCTGTGTAGTTTTATTTGGAGGTATTCCTTTTTCCACTATAGGCCCCTTAGCGCTCCGAATATCCACTTGCGGTTTCTACAGAAAGGGTGTTTCAGAACCGCTCAATCAAAAGTAAGCTTCAATTCTGTTAGTTGAATGCACAGAACAGAAAGAAGTTTCACAGAATGTTTCTGTGTAGTTTTTATTTGAAGATATCCCTTTTTCCACTGTAGGCCAATAAGCGCTCAGAATGTCACCTTGCAGTTTCTACAGAAAGATTGTTTCAGAAATGATCAATGAAAAGTAAGCTTCAACTCTGTTAGTTGAATGTACAGAACAGAAACAAATTTCACAGAATGCTTCTGTGTAGTGTTCATTTGAAGATATTCCTTTTTCCACTACAGGCCCTTTAGCGCTCCGAATGTCCACTTGGAGTTTCTACAGAAAGAGTGTTTCAGATCTGCTCAACGAATCGAAAGCTTCAAATCTGTTTGTTGAATGCACAGAACAGAAAGAATTTTCACAGAATGCTTCTGTGTAGTTTTTCTTTGAAGATATGCTTTTTTCCACTATAGGCCTTTTAGCACACGGAATCTCAACTTCCAGTTTCTACAGAAAGAGTGTTTCAGAACTGCTCAATCAATAGAAAGCTTCAACTCTGTTAGTTGAATGCACAGAATAGAAAGTATTTTCACAGAATGCTTCTGTGAAGTTTTTCTTTGAAGATATGCTTTTTTCCACTTAATGCCCATTAGCGCACGGAATCTCAACTTCCAGTTTCTACAGAAAGAGTGTTTCAGAACTGCTCAATCAAAAGTAAGCTTCAACTCTGTTAGTTGAATGGGCAGAAAAGAAAGAAGTTTCACTGAATGCTTCTGTGTAGTTTTTATTTGAAGATATTCCTTTTTCCACTATAGGCCCCTTAGCGCTCCGAATGTCCACTTGCAGTTTCTACAGAAAGAGTGTTTCAGAACTGCTCAATCAAAAGTAAGCTTCAACACTGTTAGTTGAATGCACTGAACAGAAAGAAGTTTCACAGAATGATTCTGTGTAGTTTTTATTTGGAGATAATACTTTTCCCCTATAGGCCATTTAGCGCACCGAATGTCCAATTGCAGTTTCTACAGAAGGGGTGTTTCAGAACTGCTCAATCAAAAGTAAGCTTCAACTCTGTTAGTTGAATGCACAGAACAGAAAGAAGTTTCACAGAATGCTTCTGTGTAATTTTTATTTGAAGATATTCCTTTTTCCACTATAGGCCCCTTTGAGCTCTGAATGTCCACTTGCAGTTTCTACAGAAAGAGTGTTTCAGAACTGCACAATCAATAGTAATCTTCAACTCTGTTACTTGAATGCACAGAACAGAAAGAAGTTTCACAGAATGCTTCTGTATAGTTTTTATTTGGAGATATTACTTTTTCCACTACAGGCTCCTAAGCGCTCAGAATCTCAACTTGCAGTTTCTACAGAAAGAGTGTTTCACAACTGCTCAATGAAAAGTCAGCTTCAACTCTGTTAGTTGAATGGATAGAACAAAACGAAGTTTCACTGAATGCTTCTGTGTAGTTTATATTTGAAGGTATTCCTTTTTCCTGTATAGGCCCCTTAGCGTTCAGAATGTCCTCTTGCAGTTTCTACAGAAAGAGGGTTTCAAAACTGCTCAATCAAAAGTAAGCTTCAACCCTGTTAGCTGAATGCACAGAACATAAAGAAGTTTCATAGAATGATTCTGTGTGCTTTTTATTTGGAGATGTTTGTTTTTCCACTATAGGCCCCGTAGCGCTCCGAATGTCCAAATGAAGTTTCTACAGAAAGGTGTTTCACAACTGCTCAATCAAAAGTAAGCTTCAACTCTGTTAGTAGAATGCACAGAACAGAAAGAAGTTTCAGAGAATGCTTCTGTGTAGTTTTTATTTGGAGATATTTCTTTTTCCACTATATGCCCCTTAACCCTCCGAATGTCCACTTGCAGTTTCCACAGAAAGGGTGTTTCAGAACAGCTGAATCAAAAGTAAACTTCAACTCAGTTAGTTGAATGCACAGAACAGAAAGAAGTTTCACAGAATGCTTCTGTGTAGTTTTTACTTGTACATATCCCTTTTTCCACTGTAGGCAAATAAGCGCTCGGAATGTCAACTTGCAGTTTCTACAGAAAGAGAGTTTCAGAACTGATCCATGAAAAGTAAGCTTCAACTCTGTTAGTTGAATGGACAGAACAGAAAGAAGTTTCACAGAATGCTTCTGTGTAGTGTTTATTTGAAGATATTCCTTTTTCCACTGTAGGCCCCTTAGCTCTCCGAATGTCCACTTGCAGTTTATACAGAAAGAGTGTTTCAGAACTGCTCAATCAATAGAAAGCTTCAACTCTGTTTGTTGAATGCACAGAAGAGAAAGAATTTTCAAAGAATGCTTCTGTGTAGTTTTTCTTTGAAGATATGCTTTTTTCCACTATAGGCCCTTTAGCGCACGGAATCTCAACTTCCAGTTTCTACAGAAAGAGTGTTTCGGAACTGCTCAATCAAAAGTAAGCTTCGACTCTGTTAGTTGAAAGGACAGAACAGAAAGAAGTTTCACAGAATGCTTCTGTGTAGATTTTTGGAGATATTCCTTTTTCCACTATAGATCCTTAGCGCTCCGAATGTCCACTTGCAGTTTCTACAGAAAGTGTGTTTCAGAACTGCTCAATCAAAAGTAAGCTTCAATGCTGTTAGTTGAATGCACAGAAAAGGAAGAAGTTTCACAGAATGCTTCTGTGTAGTTTTTATTTGGAGGTATTCCTTTTTCCAATATAGGCCCTTAGCGCTCCGAATATCCACTTGCGGTTTCTACAGAAAGGGTGTTTCAGAACCGCTCAATCAAAAGTAAGCTTCAAATCCGTTAGTTGAATGCACAGAACAGAAAGAAGTTTCACAGAATGTTTCTGTGTAGTTTTTATTTGAAGATATCCCTTTTTCCACTGTAGGCCAATAAGCGCTCAGAATGTCACCTTGCAGTTTCTACAGAAAGAGTGTTTCAGAAATGATCAATGAAAAGTAAGCTTCAACTCTGTTAGTTGAATGTACAGAACAGAAACAAATTTCACAGAATGCTTCTGTGTAGTGTTCATTTGAAGATATTCCTTTTTCCACTACAGGCCCCTTAGCGCTCCGAATGTCCACTTGGAGTTTCTACAGAAAGAGTGTTTCAGATCTGCTCAACGAATGGAAAGCTTCAACTCTGTTTGTTGAATGCACAGAACAGAAAGAATTTTCACAGAATTCTTCTGTGTAGTTTTTCTTTGAAGATATGCTTTTTTCCACTATAGGCCCTTTAGCACACGGAATCTCAACTTCCAGTTTCTACAGAAAGAGTGTTTCAGAACTGCACAATCAAAAGTAAGCTTCAAATCTGTTAGTTGAAAGGACAGAACAGAAAGAAGTTTCATTGAGTGCTTCTGTGTAGTTTCTATTTGAAGATATTCCTTTTTCTATTCTAGGCCACTTAGCGCTCCAAATGTCCACTTGTAGTTTCTAAAGAAAGAGTGTTTCAGAACTGCTCAATCAATAGAAAGCTTCAAATCTGTTTGCTGTATGCACAGAAGAGAAAGAATTTTCACAGAATGCTTCTGTGTAGTTTTTCTTTGAAGATATGCTTTTTTACACTACAGGCCCTTTAGCGCACGGAATCTCAACTTCCAGTTTCTACAGAAAGAGTGTTTCAGAACTGCTCAATCAAAAGTAAGCTTCAACTCTGTTAGTTGAAAGGACAGAATGGAAAGATGTTTCACTGAATGCTTCTGTGTAGTTTTTATTTTATGATATTGCTTTTTCCACTCTAGGCACCTTAGCGCTCCGAATGTCCACTTGCAGTATCTACAGAAAGAGTGTTTCAGAACTGCTCAATCAAAAGTAAGCTTCAACTCCGTTAGTAGAATGCACAGAACAGAAAGAAGTTTCACACAATGCTTCTGTGTAGTGTTTATTTGAAGATATTCCTTTTTCCACTGTAGGCCCCTTAGCTCTCCGAATGTCCACTTGCAGTTTATACAAAAAGAGTGTTTCAGAACTGCTCAATCAATAGAAAGCTTCATCTCTGTTTGTTGAAAGCACAGAAGAGAAAGAATTTTCAAAGAATGCTTCTGTGTAGTTTTTTTTTGAAGATATGCTTTTTTCCACTATAGGCCCTTTAGCGCACGGAATCTCAACTTCCAGTTTCTACAGAAAGAGTGTTTAGGAACTGCTCAATCAAAAGTAAGCTTCGACTCTGTTAGTTGAAAGGACAGAACAGAAAGAAGTTTCACAGAATGCTTCTGTGTAGATTTTTGGAGATATTCCTTTTTCCACTATAGATCCCTTAGCGCTCCGAATGTCCACTTGCAGTTTCTACAGAAAGTGTGTTTCAGAACTTCTCAATCAAAAGTAAGCTTCAATCCTGTTAGTTGAATGCACAGAAAAGGAAGAAGTTTCACAGAATGCTTCTGTGTAGTTTTTATTTGGAGGTATTCCTTTTTCCACTATAGGCCCCTTAGCGCTCCGAATATCCACTTGCGGTTTCTACAGAAAGGGTGTTTCAGAACCGCTCAATCAAAAGTAAGCTTCAATTCTGTTAGTTGAATGCACAGAACAGAAAGAAGTTTCACAGAATGTTTCTGTGTAGTTTTTATTTGAAGATATCCCTTTTTCCACTGTAGGCCAATAAGCGCTCAGAATGTCACCTTGCAGTTTCTACAGAAAGATTGTTTCAGAAATGATCAATGAAAAGTAAGCTTCAACTCTGTTAGTTGAATGTACAGAACAGAAACAAATTTCACAGAATGCTTCTGTGTAGTGTTCATTTGAAGATATTCCTTTTTCCACTACAGGCCCTTTAGCGCTCCGAATGTCCACTTGGAGTTTCTACAGAAAGAGTGTTTCAGATCTGCTCAACGAATGGAAAGCTTCAAATCTGTTTGTTGAATGCACAGAACAGAAAGAATTTTCACAGAATGCTTCTGTGTAGTTTTTCTTTGAAGATATGCTTTTTTCCACTATAGGCCCTTTAGCACACGGAATCTCAACTTCCAGTTTCTACAGAAAGAGTGTTTCAGAACTGCTCAATCAATAGAAAGCTTCAACTCTGTTAGTTGAATGCACAGAATAGAAAGTATTTTCACAGAATGCTTCTGTGAAGTTTTTCTTTGAAGATATGCTTTTTTCCACTTAATGCCCATTAGCGCACGGAATCTCAACTTCCAGTTTCTACAGAAAGAGTGTTTCAGAACTGCTCAATCAAAAGTAAGCTTCAACTCTGTTAGTTGAATGGGCAGAAAAGAAAGAAGTTTCACTGAATGCTTCTGTGTAGTTTTTATTTGAAGATATTCCTTTTTCCACTATAGGCCCCTTAGCGCTCCGAATGTCCACTTGCAGTTTCTACAGAAAGAGTGTTTCAGAACTGCTCAATCAAAAGTAAGCTTCAACACTGTTAGTTGAATGCACTGAACAGAAAGAAGTTTCACAGAATGATTCTGTGTAGTTTTTATTTGGAGATAATACTTTTTCCCCTATAGGCCATTTAGCGCACCGAATGTCCAATTGCAGTTTCTACAGAAGGGTGTTTCAGAACTGCTCAATCAAAAGTAAGCTTCAACTCTGTTAGTTGAATGCACAGAACAGAAAGAAGTTTCACAGAATGCTTCTGTGTAATTTTTATTTGAAGATATTCCTTTTTCCACTATAGGCCCCTTTGAGCTCTGAATGTCCACTTGCAGTTTCTACAGAAAGAGTGTTTCAGAACTGCACAATCAATAGTAATCTTCAACTCTGTTACTTGAATGCACAGAACAGAAAGAAGTTTCACAGAATGCTTCTGTATAGTTTTTATTTGGAGATATTACTTTTTCCACTACAGGCTCCTAAGCGCTCAGAATCTCAACTTGCAGTTTCTACAGAAAGAGTGTTTCACAACTGCTCAATGAAAAGTCAGCTTCAACTCTGTTAGTTGAATGGATAGAACAAAACGAAGTTTCACTGAATGCTTCTGTGTAGTTTTTATTTGAAGGTATTCCTTTTTCCTGTATAGGCCCCTTAGCGTTCAGAATGTCCTCTTGCAGTTTCTACAGAAAGAGGGTTTCAAAACTGCTCAATCAAAAGTAAGCTTCAACCCTGTTAGCTGAATGCACAGAACATAAAGAAGTTTCATAGAATGATTCTGTGTGCTTTTTATTTGGAGATGTTTGTTTTTCCACTATAGGCCCGTAGCGCTCCGAATGTCCAAATGTACTTTCTACAGAAAGGGTGTTTCACAACTGCTCAATCAAAAGTAAGCTTCAACTCTGTTAGTAGAATGCACAGAACAGAAAGAAGTTTCAGAGAATGCTTCTGTGTAGTTTTTATTTGGAGATATTTCTTTTTCCACTATATGCCCCTTAACGCTCCGAATGTCCACTTGCAGTTTCCACAGAAAGGGTGTTTCAGAACAGCTGAATCAAAAGTAAACTTCAACTCAGTTAGTTGAATGCACAGAACAGAAAGAAGTTTCACAGAATGCTTCTGTGTAGTTTTTACTTGTACATATCCCTTTTTCCACTGTAGGCAAATAAGCCTCGGAATGTCAACTTGCAGTTTCTACAGAAAGAGAGTTTCAGAACTGATCCATGAAAAGTAAGCTTCAACTCTGTTAGTTGAATGGACAGAACAGAAAGAAGTTTCACAGAATGCTTCTGTGTAGTGTTTATTTGAAGATATTCCTTTTTCCACTGTAGGCCCCTTAGCTCTCCGAATGTCCACTTGCAGTTTATACAGAAAGAGTGTTTCAGAACTGCTCAATCAATAGAAAGCTTCAACTCTGTTTGTTGAATGCACAGAAGAGAAAGAATTTTCAAAGAATGCTTCTGTGTAGTTTTTCTTTGAAGATATGCTTTTTTCCACTATAGGCCCTTTAGCGCACGGAATCTCAACTTCCAGTTTCTACAGAAAGAGTGTTTCGGAACTGCTCAATCAAAAGTAAGCTTCGACTCTGTTAGTTGAAAGGACAGAACAGAAAGAAGTTTCACAGAATGCTTCTGTGTAGATTTTTGGAGATATTCCTTTTTCCACTATAGATCCCTTAGCGCTCCGAATGTCCACTTGCAGTTTCTACAGAAAGTGTGTTTCAGAACTGCTCAATCAAAAGTAAGCTTCAATCCTGTTAGTTGAATGCACAGAAAAGGAAGAAGTTTCACAGAATGCTTCTGTGTAGTTTTTATTTGGAGGTATTCCTTTTTCCAATATAGGCCCCTTAGCGCTCTGAATATCCACTTGCGGTTTCTACAGAAAGGGTGTTTCAGAACCGCTCAATTAAAAGTAAGCTTCAAACCTGTTAGTTGAATGCACAGAACAGAAAGAAGTTTCACAGAATGTTTCTGTGTAGTTTTTATTTGAAGATATCCCTTTTTCCACTGTAGGCCAATAAGCGCTCAGAATGTCACCTTGCAGTTTCTACAGAAAGAGTGTTTCAGAAATGATCAATGAAAAGTAAGCTTCAACTCTGTTAGTTGAATGTACAGAACAGAAACAAATTTCACAGAATGCTTCTGTGTAGTGTTCCTTTGAAGATATTCCTTTTTCCACTACAGGCCCTTTAGCGCTCCGAATGTCCACTTGGAGTTTCTACAGAAAGAGTGTTTCAGATCTGCTCAATGAATGGAAAGCTTCAACTCTGTTTGTTGAATGCACAAAACAGAAAGAATTTTCACAGGATGTTTCTGTGTAGTTTTTCTTTGAAGATATGCTTTTTTCCACTATAGGCCCTTTAGCACACGGAATCTCAACTTCCAGTTTCTACAGAAAGAGTGTTTCAGAACTGCTCAATCAATAGAAAGCTTCAACTCTGTTAGTTGAATGCACAGAATAGAAAGAATTTTCACAGAATGCTTCTGTGAAGTTTTTCTTTGAAGATATGCTTTTTTCCACTTAAGGCCCATTAGCGCACGGAATCTCAACTTCCAGTTTCTACAGAAAGAGTGTTTCAGGACTGCTCAATCAAAAGTAAGCTTCAACTCTGTTAGTTGAATGGGCAGAAAAGAAAGAAGTTTCACTGAATGCTTCTGTGTAGTATTTATTTGAAGATATTCCTTTTTCCACTATAGGCCCCTTAGCGCTCCGAATGTCCACTTGCAGTTTCTACAGAAAGAGTGTTTCAGAACTGCTCAATCAAAAGTAAGCTTCAACACTGTTAGTTGAATGCCCTGAACAGAAAGAAGTTTCACAGAATGATTCTGTGTAGTTTTTATTTGGAGATAATACTTTTTCCCCTATAGGCCATTAAGCGCACCGAATGTCCAATTGCAGTTTCTACAGAAAGGGTGTTTCAGAACTGCTCAATCAAAAGTAAGCTTCAACACTGTTAGTTGAATGCACAGAACAGAAAGAAGTTTCACAGAATGCTTCTGTGTAATTTTTATTTGAAGATGTTCCTTTTTCCACTATAGGCCCCTTTGAGCTCTGAATGTCCACTTGCAGTTTCTACAGAAAGAGTGTTTCAGAACTGCACAATCAATAGTAATCTTCAACTCTGTTACTTGAATGCACAGAACAGAAAGAAGTTTCACAGAATGCTTCTGTATAGTTTTTATTTGGAGATATTACTTTTTCCACTACAGGCTCCTAAGCGCTCAGAATCTCAACTTGCAGTTTCTACAGAAAGAGTGTTTCACAACTGCTCAATGAAAAGTCAGCTTCAACTCTGTTAGTTGAATGGATAGAACGAAACGAAGTTTCACTGAATGCTTCTGTGTAGTTTTTATTTGAAGGTATTCCTTTTTCCTGTATAGGCCCCTTAGCGTTCAGAATGTCCTCTTGCAGTTTCTACAGAAAGAGGGTTTCAAAACTGCTCAATCAAAAGTAAGCTTCAACCCTGTTAGCTGAATGCACAGAACATAAAGAAGTTTCATAGAATGATTCTGTGTGCTTTTTATTTGGAGATGTTTGTTTTTCCACTATAGGCCCCGTAGCGCTCCGAATGTCCAAATGTACTTTCTACAGAAAGGGTGTTTCACAACTGCTCAATCAAAAGTAAGCTTCAACTCTGTTAGTAGAATGCACAGAACAGAAAGAAGTTTCAGAGAATGCTTCTGTGTAGTTTTTATTTGGAGATATTTCTTTTTCCACTATATGCCCCTTAACGCTCCGAATGTCCACTTGCAGTTTCCACAGAAAGGGTGTTTCAGAACAGCTGAATCAAAAGTAAACTTCAACTCAGTTAGTTGAATGCACAGAACAGAAAGAAGTTTCACAGAATGCTTCTGTGTAGTTTTTACTTGTACATATCCCTTTTTCCACTGTAGGCAAATAAGCGCTCGGAATGTCAACTTGCAGTTTCTACAGAAAGAGAGTTTCAGAACTGATCCATGAAAAGTAAGCTTCAACTCTGTTAGTTGAATGGACAGAACAGAAAGAAGTTTCACAGAATGCTTCTGTGTAGTGTTTATTTGAAGATATTCCTTTTTCCACTGTAGGCCCCTTAGCTCTCCGAATGTCCACTTGCAGTTTATACAGAAAGAGTGTTTCAGAACTGCTCAATCAATAGAAAGCTTCAACTCTGTTTGTTGAATGCACAGAAGAGAAAGAATTTTCAAAGAATGCTTCTGTGTAGTTTTTCTTTGAAGATATGCTTTTTTCCACTATAGGCCCTTTAGCGCACGGAATCTCAACTTCCAGTTTCTACAGAAAGAGTGTTTCGGAACTGCTCAATCAAAAGTAAGCTTCGACTCTGTTAGTTGAAAGGACAGAACAGAAAGAAGTTTCACAGAATGCTTCTGTGTAGATTTTTGGAGATATTCCTTTTTCCACTATAGATCCCTTAGCGCTCCGAATGTCCACTTGCAGTTTCTACAGAAAGTGTGTTTCAGAACTGCTCAATCAAAAGTAAGCTTCAATCATGTTAGTTGAATGCACAGAAAAGGAAGAAGTTTCACAGAATGCTTCTGTGTAGTTTTTATTTGGAGGTATTCCTTTTTCCAATATAGGCCCCTTAGCGCTCTGAATATCCACTTGCGGTTTCTACAGAAAGGGTGTTTCAGAACCGCTCAATCAAAAGTAAGCTTCAAATCTGTTAGTTGAATGCACATAACAGAAAGAAGTTTCACAGAATGTTTCTGTGTAGTTTTTATTTGAAGATATCCCTTTTTCCACTGTAGGCCAATAAGCGCTCAGAATGTCACCTTGCAGTTTCTACAGAAAGAGTGTTTCAGAAATGATCAATGAAAAGTAAGCTTCAACTCTGTTAGTTGAATGTACAGAACAGAAACAAATTTCACAGAATGCTTCTGTGTAGTGTTCATTTGAAGATATTCCTTTTTCCACTATAGGCCCTTTAGCGCTCCGAATGTCCACTTGGAGTTTCTACAGAAAGAGTGTTTCAGATCTGCTCAATGAATGGAAAGCTTCAACTCTGTTTGTTGAATGCACAAAACAGAAAGAATTTTCACAGAATGCTTCTGTGTAGTTTTTCTTTGAAGATATGCTTTTTTCCACTATAGGCCCTTTAGCACACGGAATCTCAACTTCCAGTTTCTACAGAAAGAGTGTTTCAGAACTGCTCAATCAATAGAAAGCTTCAACTCTGTTAGTTGAATGCACAGAATAGAAAGAATTTTCACAGAATGCTTCTGTGAAGTTTTTCTTTGAAGATATGCTTTTTTCCACTTAAGGCCCATTAGCGCACGGAATCTCAACTTCCAGTTTCTACAGAAAGAGTGTTTCAGAACTGCTCAATCAAAAGTAAGCTTCAACTCTGTTAGTTGAATGCACAGAACAGAAAGAAGTTTCACAGAATGCTTCTGTGTAATTTTTATTTGAAGATATTCCTTTTTCCACTATAGGCCCCTTTGAGCTCTGAATGTCCACTTGCAGTTTCTACAGAAAGAGTGTTTCAGAACTGCACAATCAATGTTAATCTTCAACTCTTTTATTGAATGCACAGAACAGAAAGAAGTTTCACAGAATGCTTCTGTATAGTTTTTATTTGGAGATATTACTTTTTCCACTACAGGCTCCTAAGCGCTCAGAATCTCAACTTGCAGTTTCTACAGAAAGAGTGTTTCACAACTGCTCAATGAAAAGTCAGCTTCAACTCTGTTAGTTGAATGGATAGAACAAAACGAAGTTTCACTGAATGCTTCTGTGTAGTTTTTATTTGAAGGTATTCCTTTTTCCTGTATAGGCCCCTTAGCGTTCAGAATGTCCTCTTGCAGTTTCTACAGAAAGAGGGTTTCAAAACTGCTCAATCAAAAGTAAGCTTCAACCCTGTTAGCTGAATGCACAGAACATAAAGAAGTTTCATAGAATGATTCTGTGTGCTTTTTATTTGGAGATGTTTGTTTTTCCACTATAGGCCCCGTAGCGCTCCGAATGTCCAAATGTACTTTCTACAGAAAGGGTGTTTCACAACTGCTCAATCAAAAGTAAGCTTCAACTCTGTTAGTAGAATGCACAGAACAGAAAGAAGTTTCAGAGAATGCTTCTGTGTAGTTTTTATTTGGAGATATTTCTTTTTCCACTACAGGCCCCTTAGCGCTCCGAATGTCCACTTGGAGTTTCTACAGAAAGAGTGTTTCAGATCTGCTCAACGAATGGAAAGCTTCAACTCTGTTTGTTGAATGCACAGAACAGAAAGAATTTTCACAGAATGCTTCTCTGTAGTTTTTCTTTGAAGATATGCTTTTTTCCACTATAGGCCCTTTAGCACACGGAATCTCAACTTCCAGTTTCTACAGAAAGAGTGTTTCAGAACTGCTCAATCAAAAGTAAGCTTCAACTCCGTTAGTAGAATGCACAGAACAGAAAGAAGTTTCACACAATGCTTCTGTGTAGTTTTTATTTGGAGATATTCCTTTTTCCACTATAGACCCCTTAGCGCTCCGAATGTCCACTTGCAGTTTCTACAGAAAGTGTGTTTCAGAACTGCTCAATCAAAAGTAAGCTTCAACTCCGTTAGTTGAAAGCACAGAACAGAAAGAAGTTTCACAGAATGCTTCTGTGTAGTTTTTATTTGAAGATATCCCTTTTTAAACTTTACGCCCTTTTGCGCTCGAAATGTCAACTTGCAGTTTCCTCAGAAAGATTGTTTCAGAACTGCGTGATCAAAAGTAAGCTTCAATCTGTTAGTTGAATGAACAGTACAGAAAGATGTTTCACAGAATGCTTCTGTGTAGTTTTTATTTGGGGATAATTCTTTTTCCACTGTAGGCCCCTTAGCGCCCCGAAAGTCCAGTTGCAGTTTCTACAGAAAGGGTGTTTCAGAACTGCTCAATCAAAAGTAAGCTTGATCTCTGTTACGTGAATGCACGGAACAGAAAGTGGTTTCACAGAATGATTCTGTGTAGTTTTTAATTGAAGATATCTCTTTTTCCACTATAGGCTCAAAATCGCTCGGAATATCAACTTGCAGTTTCTACAGAAAGAGTGTTTCAGACTTGATCAATCAAAAGTAATCTTCAACTCTGTTAGTTAAATGGACAGAAGAGAACGAAGTTTCACAGAGTGCTTCTGTGTAGTGTTTATTTGAAGATATTCTTTTTTCCACTATAGGCCCATTAAGGCTCTGAATGTCCACTTGCAGTTTCTACAGAAAGAGTGTTTCAGAACTGCTCAATCAATAGAAAGCTTCAACTCTGTTAGTTGAATGCACAGAACAGAAAGAATTTTCACAGAATGCTTCTGTGTAGTTTTTCTTTGAAGATATGCTTTTTTCCACTGTAGGCCCATTAGCGCACGGAATCTCAACTTCCAGTTTCTACAGAAACAGTGTTTCAGAACTGCTCAATCAAATTAAGCTTCAACTCTGTTAGTTGAAAGGGCAAAACAGAAAGATGTTTCACTGAATGCTTCTGTGTAGTTTTTATTTGAAGATATTCCTTTTTCCTCTATAGGCCCCTTAGCGTTCAGAATGTCCTCTTGCAGTTTCTACAGAAAGAGTGTTTCAAAACTGCTCAATCAAAATTAAGCGTCAACCCTGTTAGCTGAATGCACAGAACAGAAAGAAGTTTCACAGAATGCTTCTGTTTGCTTTTTATTTGGAGATGTTTGTTTTTCCACTGTAGTTCCCGTAGCGCTCCGAATGTCCAAATGTAGTTTCTACAGAAAGGGTGTTTCAGAACTGTTCAATCAAAATAAGCTGCAACTCTGTTAGTTGAATGGACAGAAGAGAAAGAAGTTTCACAGCATGCTTTTGTGTAGTTTTTATTTGAAGATATTCCTTTATCCATCATAGGCCCCTAAGTGCTCCGAATGTCCACTTGCCGTTTCTACAGAAAGAGTGTTTCAGAACTGCTCAATCAAAAGTAAGCTTCAACTCTGTTAGTTGAATGCACAGAAAAGAAGGAAGTTTCATAGAATGCTTCTCAGTAGTTTTTATTGGGAGATATTACTTTTTCTACTGTTGGCTCCTTACGGCTCAGATTGTCAAATTGCAGTTGCTACAGAAAGAGCGTTTCACAACTGCTCAATCAAAAGTAAGCTTCAACTGTGTTAGTTGAATGCACAGAACAGAAAGAAGTTTCACAGAATGCTTCTGTGTAGTTTTTATTTGAAGATATTCCTTTTTCCTCTATAGACCCCTAAGCGTTCTGAATGTCCACTTGCCGTTTCTATGGAAAGTGTGTTTCAGAACTGCTCAGTCAAAAGTAAGCTTCAACTCTGTTAATTGAATGCACAGAATAGAAATAAGTTTCACAGAATGCTTCTTTGTAGTATTTATTTGGAGATATATCTTTTTCCACTATATTCTCCATAGCGCTTGGAATGTCAACTTGCAGTTTCTACGGAAAGCGTTTTTCAGAACTGCTCAATCAAAAGTCAGCATCAACCCTGTTAGTTTTATGGACAGAACAGAAAGAAGTTTCAAAGAATGCTTCTGTGTAGTTTTTATTTGAAGATATTCCTTTTTCCACTATAGGCCCCTTAGCGTTCAGAATGTCCACTTGCAGTTTCTACAGAACGAGTGTTTCAGAACTGCTCAATCATAAGTAAGCTTCAACAATGTTAGTTGAATTCACAGAACAGAAGGAAGTTTCAAAGAATACTTCTGTGTAGTTTTTATTTGGAGATATTACTTTTTCCACTATAGGCCCCTTAGCGCTCCGATTGTCCCCTTGCAGTTGCCACAGAATGGGTGTTTCAGAAGTGCTCAGTCAAAAGTAAGCTTCACCTCTGTTAGTTGAATGCACAGAACAGAAAGAAGCTTCACAGAATGCTTCTATGTAGTTCTTATTTGAAAATATACGTTTTCCCACTATAGGCATTTTAGCTCTCGGAATGTCAACTTGCAGTTTCTACAGGGTGTTTCAGAACTGCTCAATCAAAAGTAAGCTTCAACTCTGTTAGTTGAATGCACAGAACAGTAAGTAGTTTCACAGAATGCTTCTGTGTAGTTTTTATTTGAAGATATCCCTTTTTGCACAATAGGCCCTTTAGCGCTCGGATTGTCAACTTGCAGTTTCTACAGAAAGAGTGTTTCAGAACTGCTCAATCAAAAGTAAGCTTCAATTTTTTAGTTGAATGCACAGAACAGAAAGAATTTTCACAGAATGCTTCTGTGTAGTTTTTATTTGAAGATATTACTTTTTAAACTACAGACCCCTTAGCGCTCCGAATGTCCACTTGCAGTTTCTACAGAAAGAGTGTTTCAGAACTGCACAATGAAAATTAAGCTTCAACTCTGTTAGTTGAATGCATGGAAGAGAAAGAAGTTTCACTGAATGCTTCTGTGTAGTTTTTATTTGGAGAGATTCCTTTTTCCACTATGGGACCCTTAGCGCTCCGTATGTCCACCTGCAGTTTCTACAGAAAGGGTGTTTCAGAACTGCTGAATCAAAATAAAGCTTCAACCCTGTTAGTTGAATGCATGGAACAGAAAGTGGTTTCACAGAAAGCTACTGTGTAGTATTTATTTGAAGATATCCATTTTTCCACTATATGCCCTTTAGCGCACCGAATGTCATCTTCCAGTTACTGCAGAAAGAGTGTTTCAAAACTGCTCAATCAAAAGTAAGCTTCAACTCTGTTAGTGGAATGGACAGAACTGGAGGAAGTTTCACAGAATGCTTCTGTGTGGTTTTTATTTGAATATATTCCTTTTTCCACTACGGGCCCCTTTGCTTTCAGAATGTCCACTTGCAGGTTCTACAGAAAGAGTGTTTCAGAACTGCTCAATCAAAAGTAAGATTCAACTCTATTAGTTGAATGCACAGAACAGGAAGAACTTTCACAGAATGCTTCTGTGTAGTTTTTATTTGGAGATATTTCTTTTTCTACTATAGGCTCCTGAGCGTTCTGAACGTCCACTTGCAGTTTCTACAGAAAAATAGTTTCAAAACTGCTCAATCAAAAGTAAGCTTCAAATTAGTTAGCTGAATACACAGAACAGAAAGTAGTTTCACAGAATGCTTCTCTGTAGTTTTTATTTTTAGATATTACTTTTTCCACTATAGGCCCCTTAGCGCTCCTAATGTCCTCCTGCAGTTTCTACAGAAAGGGCGTTTCATAACTGCTCAATCAAAAGTAAGCTTCAAATCTGTTATTTTAATGCAGAGAACAGAAAGAAGTTTCACAAAATGCTCCTGTGTAGTTTTTATATGAAGATATCCCTTTTTCCACTATAGGCCATTTAGCGCTCGGAATGTCAACTTGCAGTGTCTACAGAGTGTTTCAGAACTGCTCAATCAAAAGTAAGCTCCAACTCTGTTAGTTGAAAGGACAGAACAGAAAGTACTTTCACTGAATGCTTCTGTGTAGTTTTTATTTGAAGATAATCCTTTTTCCACTATAGGCCCCTTAGCGCTCCGAATGTCCACTTGCAGTTTCTAAAGAAAGAGGGTTTCAGAACTGCTCAATCAACAGTAAGCTTCAACTCTGTTAGTTTAATGCAGAGAACAGAAAGAAGTTTCACAGAAGGCTTCTGTGTAGTTGTCATTTGGAGATAATCCTTTTTCCCCAATAGTCCCCTTAGTGCTCTGAATGTCCACATGCAGTTTCTACAGAAAGAGTGTTTCACAAGTGCTCAAAAAAAGGAACCTTCCACTCTGTTAGTTGAATGCTGAGAACAGAAAAATGTTTCGCAGAATTCTTCTGTGTAGTTTTTATTTGAATATATTCCTTTTTCCACAATAGGCCCCTTAGCGCTCAGAATGTCCCCTTGCAGTTTCTACAGAAAGAGTGTTTCAGAACTGCTGAATCAAAAGTAAGCTTCAACTCTGTTAGTTGAATGCACAGAACAGCAAGAAGTTTCATAGAATGCTTCTGTGTAGTTTTTATTTGAGGAAAATCCTTTTTCCACAATTGGCCCCTTAGGGTTCGAAATGTCCTCTTGCTGTTCCTACAGAAAGAGTGTCTCAGAATTGCTCAATCAAAAGCAAGCTTCAACTCTGTTAGTTGAATGCACAGAATTGAAAGAAGTTTCACAGAATGCTTCTGTGTAGTTTTTGTTTGGAGATATTCCTTTTTACACTATAAGCAAATTAGCGCTCCGAATGTCCACCTGCAGTTTCTACAGAAAGAGTGTTTCAGAACTGCTCAATCAAAAGCTTCAACTCTGTTTGTTGAATGTACAGAAGAGAAAGAAGTTTCACAGAATGCTTCTGTGTAGTTTTTATTTGAAGATATTCCTTTTTCCACTATAGGCTCCTTAGCCTTCAGAATGTCCACTTGCAGTTTCTACAGAAAGAGGGTTTCAGAACTTTTCAAACAAAAGTAAGCTTCAACTCTGTTAGTTGAATGCACAGAACAGAAAGAAGTTTCACATAATGCTTCTGTGTAGTATTCATTTGGAGATATTGCTCTTTCCACTATAGGCCCCTTAGTGCTCAAATGTCCACTTGCAGTTTCTACAGAAAGAGTGTTCCAGAACTGCTCAATCAAAACCAAGAGTCAACTCTGTTAGTTAAACGCAAAGAACAGAAGGTAGTTTCACAGAATAATTCTGCGTCGTTTGTATTTGAAGACATATCTTTATCCATTCTAGGCCCCTTAGCGTTCCGAATATCAACTTGCAGTTTCTACAGAAAGAGTGTTTCAGGACTACTCAATCAAAGGTAAGCATTAACTCTGTTTGTTGAATGCAGAGAACAGAAAGGCGTTCCACAGAATGCTTCTGTGTAGTTTTTATTTGAACATATTCCTTTTTCCACTATAGGCCCCTTAGCGTCCCGATTTTCCACGTGCAGTTTCTACAGAAAGACTGTTTCAGAACTGCTCAATCAAAAGTACGCTTTAACTCTGTTAGTTAAATGCACAGAATTGAAAGAAGTTTCACAGAATGCTTCTGTGTAGTTTTCATTTTGAGATATTACTTTTTCCACTATAGTCCCCTTAGTGTGCTGCATGTCCACTGGCAGTTTCTACAGAAAGAGTGTTTCACAACTGCTCAAACAAAAGGAAGCTTTCACTCTGTTAGTTGAAGGCACTCAACAGAAAAATGTTTCACAGAATGCTTCTGTGTAGTTTTTATTTAAAGATATAACTTTTTCCACAGTAGGCCCATTAGCAGTCAGAATGTCCACTTGTAGTTTCTACAGAAAGTGTGTTTCAGAACTGCTCAAGCAAAAGTGTGCTTCAACTCTGTTAGTTGAATGCACAGAACAGAAAGAAATTTTACAGTATGCTTCTGTGTGGTTTTTAATTGGACATATATCTTTTTCAACTATATGCCCCTTAGTGCTCTGAATGTCCACTTGCAGGTTCTACCGAAAGAGTGTTTCAGAACTTCTCAAACAAAATTAAACTTCAACGCTGTTAGTTGAATGCACAGAACAGAAAGAAGTTTCACAGAATGCTTCTGTGTAGTTTTTATCCTAAGATATTCCTTTTTCCACTATACGCCTCTTAGCGCTCCGAATGTCCACTTGCAGTATCTACAGAAAGAGAGTTTCAGAACTGCTCAAGCAAAAGTAAGCTTCAACTCTGTCAGTTGAATGCACAGAACCGAAAGAAGTTCCACAAAAGGCTTCTGTGTAGGTTTTATTTGGAAATATACCTTTTTCCACTATAGGCTCCTTAGTGCTTTGAAGATCTACGTGCCGTTTCTGCAGAAAGAGTGTTTCAGAACTGCTCAATCAAAAGTAAACTTCAACTCTGTTAGTTGAATGTGCAGAACAGAAAGAAGTCTCACAGAATGCTTCTGTGTAGTTTTTATTTGGAGATATTACTTTTTCCACTGTGGGACCCTTAGCGCTATGTGTGTCCACCTGCAGTTTCTACAGAAAGTGTGTTTCATAACTGCTCAATCAAAAGTAAGCTTCAACACTGTTAGTTTAATGCAAAGAACAGAAAGAAGCTTCACAAAGCGCTTCTGTGTAGTTTTTATTTGAAGATATCCCTTTTTCCCCTATAGGCCCTTTTGCACTCGGAATGTCAACTTGCAGTTTCTACAGAAAGAGTGTTTCAGAACTGCTCAATCAAAAGTCGGCTTCAACTCTGTTAGTTGAATGCACAGAAGAGAAAGAAGTTTAACAGAATGCTTCTGTGTAGTTTTTATATGGAGATATTACTTTTTCCACTATAGGCCCCTTAGCGCTCAGAATGTCCACTTTCAGTTTCTACAGAAAGGGTGTTCCAGAACTGCTCAATCAAAAGTAACATTCAACTCTATTAGTTGAATGCAGAGAACAGAAAGTATTTTCACAGAATGCTTCTGTGTACTTTTTATCTGAAGATATCCCTTTATCCACTACAGTCCCTTTAGCGCACGGAATGTCAACTTCCAGTTTCTACAGAGAGAGTGTTTCAGAACTGCTCAATCAAAAGTAAGCTTCAACTCTGTTAGTTGAAAGGACAGAACAGAATGTAGTTTCACTGAATGCTTCTGTGTAGTTTTTAGTTGAAGATATTCCTTTTTCTATTGTTGGCCCCTTAGCGCTCCGAATGTCCACTTGCAGTTACTACAGAAAGAGGGTTTCAGAACTGCGCCATCAAAAGTAAGCTTCAACTCTGTTACTTGAATGCATAGAACAGAATGAAGTTTCACAGAATGCTTCTGTGTAGTTTTTATTTGGAGATATTTCTTTTTCCACTATAGGCTCCTTAGCGCTCGGAATGTCAACTTGCAGTTTCTACAGAAAGATTGTTTCAAAACTGCTCAATCAAAAGTCAGCTTCAACTCTGTTAGTTGAATGGACAGAACAGAAAGAAGTTTCACAGAATGCTACTGTGTAGTATTAATTTGAAGATATTCCTTTTTCCACTATAGGCCCCTTAGCATTCAGAATGTCCACTTGCAGTTTCTACAGAAAGAGTGTTTCAGAACTGCTCAATCAAAAGGAAGATTCAACCCTGTTAGTTGAATGCACAGAACAGAAAGAAGTTTCACAGAATGCTTCTATATAGTTTTTATTTGGAGATATTACTTTCTCTACTATAGGAACCTTAGTGCTCTGAATGTCAACTGGCAGTTTCTACCGAAAGAGTGTTTCAGTACGGCTCAATCAAAAGTAAACTTCAACTCTGTTAGTTGAATGGGCAAAACAGAAAGAAGTTTCACAGAATGCTTCTGTGTAGTTTTTATTTGAAGATATCCCTTTTTCCACTCTAAGCGCCTTAGTTCTCCGAATGTCCACTTGCAGTTTCTACAGAAAGAGTGTTTCAGAACTGCTCAAAGGTAAGCTTCAACTCTGTTAGTTGTATGCGCAGAACAGAAAGAATTTTCACAGAATGCTTCTGTGTAGTTTTAACTGAAGATATCCCTTTATCAACTACAGGCCCTTTAGGGGTCAGAATGTCAACATGCAGTTTCTGCAGAAAGAGTGTTTCAGAACTGCTCAATCAGAAGTCAGCTTCAACTCTGTTACTTGAATGGACAGAACAGAAAGTAGTTTCACATAATGCCTCTGCGTAGTTTTTATTTGAAGATATTCCTTTTTCCACTATAGCCCCCTTAGTGCTCCGAATGTTGACTTGCACTTTTTACAGAAAGAGTGTTTCAGAACTGCTCAATCAAAAATAAGCTTCAACTCTGTTAGTTGAATGCACAGAACAGAAAGAAGTTTCACAGAATGCGTCTGTGTAGTTTTTATTTGGAGATATTACTTTCCCCTCTATAGGCCCCTTAGCGCTCGGAATGTCCACTTGCACTTTTTACAGAAAGAGTGTTTCAGAACTGCTCAATCAAAAGTAACATTCAACTCGGTTAGTTGAATGCAGAGAACAGAAACAAGGTTCACAGAATGCTTCTGTGTAGTTTTTATTTGAAGATATCCCTTTTTCCAGTGTAGTCCCTTTAGCGCTCGGAATGTCCACCTGCAGTTTCTACACAAAGGGTGTTTCAGAACTGCTCAATCAAAAGTAAACTTCAACTCTGTTAGTTTAATGCACAGAACAGGAAGAAGTTTCACAGAATGCTTCTGTGTAGTTTTTATTTGAAGATATCATTTTTTCCTCTATAGGCCCTTTAGCGCTCGGAATGTCAACTTGCAGTTTCTACCGAAAGACTGTTTCAGAACTGCTCAATAAAATGTAAGCTTCAACTCTGTTAGTTGAATGGAAAGAACAGAAAGAAGTTTCACAGAATGCTTCTGTGTAGTTTTTATTAGAAGATATTCCTTTTCCACTATAGGCTCCTTAGCGCTCCGAATGTCCACTTGCAGTTTCTATAGAAAGAGTGTTTCAGAGCTGCTCAATCAAAAGTCAGCTTCAACTCTGCTAGTTGAATGCACAGAACAGAAAGAAGTTACACAGAATGCCTCTGTGTAGTTTTTATTTGAAGATATCCCTTTTTCCACTATAGGCCCTTTAGCGCACGGAATGTCAAATTCCAGTTTCTACAGAGACAGTGTTTCAGAACGACTCAATCAAAAGTAAGCTTCAAATCTGTTAGTTGAAAGGACAGAACAGAAAGAAGTTTCACTGAATGCTTCTGTGTAGTTTTTATTTGAAGATAATCCTTTTTCCACTAGGCCCCTTATCGCTCCGAATGTCCACTTGCAGTTTCTACAGAAAGAGTGTTTCAGATCTGCTCAATCAAAAGTAAGCCTCAACTCTGTTAGTTGAATGCACAGAACGGAAAGAAGTTTCACAGAATGCTTCTGTGTAGTTTTTATTTGAAGTTATCCATTTTTCCACTGTAAGCACTTTAGCGCACAGGATGTCAACTTCCAATTTCTACAGAGAGAGTGTTTCAGAACTGCTCAATCAAAAGAAAGCTTCAACTCTGTTAGTTGAAAGGACAGAACAGAAAGTAGTTTCTCTTAATGCTTCTGTGTAGTTTTATTTGAAGATAATGCTTTTTCCACTATAGGCCCCTTAGTGCTCTGAATGTCCACTTGCAGTTTCTACAGAGTGTTTCAGAACTGCTCAATCAAAGGTAAGCTTCAACTCTGTTAGTTGAATGGACAGAACAGAAAGAAGTTTCACTGAATGCTTCTGTGTAATTTTTATTTGAAGATATCCCTTTTTCCACTACAGTACCTTTAGCGCTCGGAATGTCAACTTGCAGTTTCTACCGAATCAGTGTTTCAAAACTGCTCAATCAAAAGTAAGCTTCAACTCTGTTAGTTGAATGGACGGAACAGAAAGAAGTTTCACAGAATACTTCTGTGTAGTTTTTATTCGAAGATATCCGTTTTTCCACACTAAGCCCCCTAGTGCACCAATTCTCCACTTGCAGTTTCTACAGAAAGAGTGTTTCAGAACTCCTCAATCAAAAATAAGCTTCAACTCTGTCAGTTGTATGCACAGAACAGGAAGAATTTTCACAGAATGCTTCTGTGTAGTTTTTATCTGAAGATATCCCTTTATCCACTATACGCCCTTCAGCGGTCGGAATGTCAACTTGGAATTTCTACAGAAAGAGTGTTAAAGAAATGCTCAATCAAAAGTCAGCTTCAACTCTGTTAGTTGAATGGACAGAACGGAAAGAAGTTTCACAGAGTGCTTCTGTGTAGTTTTTATTTGAAGATATTCCTTTTTCCACTATAGGCCCCTTAGCGCTCCGAATGTCCACTTGCTGTTTCTACAGAAAGAGTGTATCAGAACTGCTCAATCAAAAGTAAGTTTCAACTCTGTTAGTTGAAAGGACAGTACAGAAAGAAGTTTCACAGAATGCTTCTGTGTAGTTTTTATTTGGAGATATTACTTTTTCCACTATAGGCTCCTTAGCGCTCAGAACGTCAACTTGCAGTTTCTACAGAAAGAGGGTTCGAGAACTGCTCAATCAAAAGTCAGATTCAACTCTGTTAGTTGAATGGACAGAACAGAAAGGAGTTTCACAAAATGCTTCTGTGTAGTTTCTATTTGAAGATATTACTTTTTCCACTATAGGCCCCTTAGCGTTCAGAATGTCCACTTGCAGTTCCCACAGAAAGAGTGTTTCAGAACTGCTCAATCAAAAGGAAGATTCAACTCGGTTAGTTGAATGCAGAGAACAGAAGGAAGTTTCACAGAATGATTCTGTGCAGTTTTTATTTGGAGATATTACTTTCTGCACTATAGGCCCATAAGCGCTCCAAATGTCCACCTGCAGTTTTTACAGAAAGGGTGTTTCAGAACTGCTCAATCAAAAGTAAGCTTCAAATCTGTTAGTTTAATGCACAGAACAGAAAGAAGTTTCACAGATTGCTTCTGTCTAGTTTTTATTTGAAGATATCCTTTTTTCCTCTATAGGCCCTTTAGCGCTCGGAATGTCAACTTGCAGTTTCTACCGAAAGACTTTTTCAGAACTGCTCAATAAAAAGTAAGCTTCAACTCTGTTAGTTGAATGGAAAGAACATAAAGAAGTTTCACAGAATGCCTCTGTGTAGTTTTTATTAGAAGATATTCCTTTTTCCACTCTAAGCCCCGTAGTGCACTGAATGTCCACTTGCAGTTTCTACAGAAGTAGTGTTTCAGAACTACGCAATCAAAAGTAAGCTTCAACTCTGTTAGTTGAATACACAGAACAGAAAGAATTTTCACAGAATGCTTCTGTGTAGTTTTTATCTGAGGATATCCCTTTATCCACTATAGGCCCTTTAGCGGTCGGAATGTCAACATGCAGTTTCTACAGAAATAGTGTTTCAGAACTGCTCAATCAAAAGGCAGCTTCAACTCTGTTACTTGAATGGACAGAACAGAAAGAAGTTTCACAGAATGCCTCTGTGTAGTTTTTATTTGAAGATATACTTTTTCCAATATAGGCCCCTTTGCGTTCAGAATGTTGTCTTGCAGTTTCTACAGAAAGAGTGTTTCAGAACTGCTCAATCAAATGTAATCTTCAACACTGTTAGTTGAATGCACAGAACAGAAAGATGTTTCACACAATGCTTCTGTGTCGTTTTTATTTGGAGATATTTCTTTTTCCACTACGGGCCCCTTAGCGCTCCGAATGTCCACTTGCAGTTTCTACAGAAAGATTGTTTCAGAACTGCTCAATCAATAGTAAGCTTCAACCCTGTTACCTGAATGGAGAGAACAGAAAGAAGTTTCACAGAATGCCTCTGTGTAGTTTTTATTTGGAGATATTACTTTTTCCACTATAGGCCCCTTAGGGCTCCGAATGTCCAACTGCAGTTTCTACAGAAAGGGTGGTTCAGAACTGCTCAATCAAAATTAAGCTTCAACTCTTTTAGTTGAATGCACGGAACAGAAAGAAGTTTCACAGAAAGTTTCTGTGTAGTTTTTATTTGAAGATATCCATTTTTCCACTTTATGTCCTTTAGCGCATGGACTGTCAACTTCCAGTTTCTGCAGAAAGAGTGTTTCAGAACTTCTCAGTCAAAAGTAAGCTTCAACTCTGGTAGTTGAAAGGACAGAAGAGAAAGAAGTTTCACTGAATGCTTCTGTGTAGTTTTTATTTCCAGATAATCCTTTTTCCACAATAGGAACCTTAGCGCTCCAAATGTCCAGTTGCATTTTCTACAGAAAGAGAGTTTCAGAACTGCTCAATCAAAAGTAAGCTTCGACTCTGTTAGTTGAATGTATAGAACAGAAAGAAATTTCACAGAATGCTTCTGTGTAGTTTTATTTGGAGATATTGCTTTTTCCACTCTAGGCTCCTCAGCGCTCGGAATGTAAACTTGCAGTTTCTACAGAAAGACTGTTTCAGAACTGCTCTATCAAAAGTCAGCTTGAACTCTGTTCGTTGAATGGACAGAAGAGAAAGAAGTTTCACAGAAAGCTTCTGTGTGGTTTTATTTGAAGATAATCCTTTTTCCACTAGAGGCCCCTTAGAGTTCAGATTGCTCACATGCAGTTTATACAGAAAGAGTGTTTCAGAACTGCTCAATCAAAACTGAGCTTCAACCCTGTTAGTTGAATGAACAGAACAGAAACAAGTTTCACAGAATGCTTTTGTGTAGTTTTTATTTGGAGATATTACTTTTCCCACTATAGGCCCGTTAGCGCTCTGAATGTCCACCTGAAGTTTCCACAGAAAGGTGTTTCAGAACTGCTCAATCAAAAGTAAGCTTCAACTCTGTTAGCTGAATGCACAGAACAGAAGGAAGTTTCACAGAATGCTTCTGTGTAGTTTTTATTTGAAGATATCCCTTTTTCCACTATAGGCCCTTTAGCGCTCGGAATGTCAACTTGCAGTTTCTACAGAAAGAGTGTTTCAGAACTGCTCAATCAAATGTTAGCTTCAACTATGTAAGTTGAATGCACGGAACGGAAAGAAGTTTCACAGAATGCTTCTGTGTAATTTTTATTTGAAGATATCCCTTTTACCACTATAGGCCCTTTAGCGCACAGAATCTCAACTTCCAGTTTCTACAGAGAGAGTGTTTCAGAACTGCACAATCAAAAGTAAGCTTCAACTCTGTTAGTTGAAAGGACAGAACAGAAAGAAGTTTCACTGAGTGCTTCTGTGTAGATTTTATTTGAAGATATACCTTTTTCCACTATTGGCCCCGTAGCGCTCCGTAAGTCCACTTGCAGTTTCTAAAGAAAGAGCATTTCAGAACTGCTCAATAAAAGTAAGCTTCAACTCTGTTAGTTGAATGCGCAGAAGAGAAGGAAGTTTCACAGAATGCTTCTGTGCAGTTTTTATTTGAATATATCCCTTTTTCCACTGTAGGCCCTATAGCGCTCGGAATGTCAACTTGCAGTTTCTACAGAAAGAGTGTTTCAGAACTGCTCAATCAAAAGTCAGCTTCAAATCTGTTAGTTGAATGCACAGAACTGAAAGTAGTTTCACAGAATGATTCTGTGTAGTTGTTATTTGGAGATATTTCTTTTTCCACTATAGGCCCCTTAGCGCTCCGAATGTCCACTTGCAGTTTCTACAGAAAAGGTGTTTCAGAACAGCTCAATCAAAAGTAAGCTTCAACTCTGTTAGTTGAATGCACAGAACAGAAGGAAGCTTCACAGAATGCTTCTGTGCAGTTTTTATTTGGAGATATTACTTTTTCCACTATAGGCCCCTTAGCACTCTGAATGTCCACCTGCAGTTTCTGCAGAAAGGGGGTTTCCTAACTGCTCAATCAATAGTAAGCTTCAACTCTGTTAGTTTAATGCACAGAACAGAAAGAAGTTTCACAGAAAGCTTCTGTGTAGTTTTTATTTGAAGATATCTATGTTTCCACTATATACCCTTTAGCGCTCGGAATGTCCACTTGCAGTTTCTGCAGAAAGAGTGTTTCAGAACTGGTCAATCAAAGTAAGCTTCAGCTCTGTTAGTTGAAGGGACACAACAGAAAGTAGTTTCACTGAATGCTTCTGTGTAGTTTTTATTTTAAGATATTCTTTTTCCATAAGAGGCCACTTAGCGCTCCAAATGTCAACTTGCAGTTTCTAAAGAAAGAGTGTTTCAGAACTGCTCAATCAAAGTAAGCTTCAGCTCTGTTAGTTGAATGGACAGAACAGAAAGAAGTTTCACAGAATTCTTCTGTGTAGTTTTTATTTGAAGATATTCCTTTTTCCACTATAGGCCTCAAGCGCTCCGAATGTCCACTTGCAGTTTCCACAGTTAGTGTGTTTCAGAACTGCTCAATCAAAAGTAAGCTTCAACTGTGTTAGCTGAATGCACAGAACACAAAGAAATTTCACAGAAAGCTTCTGTGTAGTTTTTATTTGGAGATATTACTTTTTCTACTATACGCTCCTTAGGGCTCTGAATGTCAACTTGCAGTTTCTACAGAAAGAGTGTTTCAGAACTGCTCAATCAAAAGTAAGCTTCAACTGTGCTAGTTGAATGCACAGAACAGAAAGAAGTTTCACAGAATGCTTCTGTGTAGTTTTTATTTGAAGATATTCCTTTTTCCACTGTAGGCCCCTAAGTGCTCCGAATGTCCACTTGCAGTTTCTACAGAAAGAGTGTTTCAGAACTGCTCAATCAAAAGTAAGCTTCAACACTGTTAGTTGAATGCACAGAACAGAAAGAAGTTTCACAGAATGCTTCTGTGTAGTTTTTATTTGGAGATATTCCTTTTTCCACTATAGGCTCCTTTGTGCTCTGAATGCTCACCTCTAGTTTCTACAGAAAGGGTGTATCAGAACTGCTCAATCAAAATTAAGCTTCAACTCTGTTAGTTGAACGCACAGAACAGAAAGAAGTTTCACAGAAAGCTTCTGTGTAGTTTTTATTTCAAGATATTCCTTTTTCAACAATAGGCCCCTTAGCGCTCCAAATGTCCACTTGCAGGTTCTACAGAAAGAGCGTTTCAGAACTGCTGAATCAAAAGTAAGCTTCAACTCTGTTAGTTGAATGCACGGAACAGAAAGAAGTTTCACAGAAAGATTCTGTGTAGCCTTTATTTGAAGATATCCATTTTTCCACAGTATGCCCTTTAGCTCACGGAATGTCAACATCCAGTTTCTGCAGAAAGAGTGTTTCAGAACTGCTCAATCAAAAGTAAGCTTCAACTCTGTTAGTTGAAAGGACAGAACAGAAAGGCGTTTCACTGAATGATTCTGTGTAGTTTTTCTTTCAAGATATTCCTTTTTCAACCATAGGCCCCTTAGCGATCCAAATGTCCACTTGCAGGTTCTACAGAAAAAGCGTTTCAGAACTGCTGCATCAAAAGTAAGCTTCAACTCTGTTAGTTGAATGTACAGAACAGAAAGAATTTTCACAGAATGCTTCTGTGTAGTTTTTAATTGGAGATATTACTTTTCCCACTATAGGCTCCTTAGCGCTCGGAATGTCAACTTGCAGTTACTACAGAAAGAGTTTTTCAGAACTGCACTATCAAAAGTCAGCTTCAACTCTGTTAGTTGAAAGGACCGAACAGAAAGAAGTTCCACAGAATGTTTCTGTGTAGTTTTATTTGAAGATATTCCTTTTTCCACTAGAGGCCCCATAGTGTTCAGAATGTCCACATACAGTTTGTACAGAAATAGTGTTTCAGAACTGCTCAATCAAAAGTAAGCTTCAACCCTGTCAGTTGAATGCACAGAACAGAAAGAAGTTTCACAGAATGCTTCTGTGTAGTTTTTGTTTGGAGATATTTCTTTTTCTGCTATAATCTCCTTAGCGCTCGGAATGTCAACTTCCAGTTTCTACATAAAGAATGTTTCAGAACTGCTCAATCAAAAGTAAGCTTCAACTCTGTAACTTTAATGCACAGAATGGAAAGAAGTTTCACACCATGCTTCTGTGTTGTTTCTATTAGAAGATATCCCTTTTTCCACTATAGGCCCCTTAGCGCTCGGAATGTGAACTTGCAGTTTCTACAGAAAGAGTGTTTCAGAACTGTTCAATCAAAAGTAAGCTTCAATTCCGTTAGTTGAATATGCAAAACAGAAAGTAGTTTCACAGAATGCTTCTGTGCAGTTTTCATTTGGAGATAATACTTTTTCCACTATAGCTTCTTTAGCGTTCGGAATGTCAACTTGCAGTTTCTACAGAAAGAGTGTTTCAGAACTGCTCAATCAAAAGTAAGCTTCAACTCTGTTAGTTAAATGCACAGAACAGAAAGAAATTTCACAGAATGCATCTGTGTAGTTTTTATTTGAAGACATCCCTTTTTCCACTATAGTCCTTTAGCGCACGGAATGTCAACTTCCAGTTTCTACAGAAAGAGTGTTTCAGAACTGCACAATCAAAAGTAAGCTTCATCTCTGTTGGTTGAAAGGCAAGAACAGAAAGAAGTTTCACTGAATGTTTCTGTGAAGTTTTTATTTGAAGATATTCCTTTTTCCACTGTAGGCCCTTAGCGCTCCGAATGTCCACTTGCAGTTTCTACAGAAACAGTGTTTCAGAACTGCTCAATCAAAAGTAAGCTTCAACTCTGTGAGTTAAATTCACAGAACAAAAGGAAGTTTCACAGAATGCTTCTGTGTAGTTTTTATTTGGAGATATTACTTTTTCCACTATAGGCTCCTTGGCGCTTGGAATGTCAACTTGCAGTTTCTACAGAAAGAGTGTTTCAGAACTGCTCAATCAAAAGTAAGCTTCAACTCTGTTAGTTGAATGCACAGAACAGAAAGAAGTTTCACAGAATGCTTCTGCGTAGTTTTTATTTGAAGATATCCCTTTTTCCACTCTAAGCCCCTTAGGGCTCCGAATGTCCACTTGTAGTTTCTACAGAAAGAGTGTTTCAGAACTGCTCAATCAAAAGTAAGCTTCAACTCTGTTAGTTGAATGCGCAGAACAGGAAGGATTTTCACAGAATGCTTCTGTGTAGTTTTTATCTGAAGATATCCGTTTATCTACTGTAGGCCCTTTAGCGGTCAGAATGTGAACTTGCAGTTTCTACAGAAAGAGTGTTTCAGAACTGCTCAATCAAAAGTAAGCTTCAAATCTGTTTGTTGAATGCACAGAACAGAAAGAAGTTTCACAGAATGCTTCTGTGTAGTTTTTATTTGGAGATATTCCTTTTTCCACTATAGGCCCCTTAGCGTTCAGAGTGTCCACTTGCAGTTTTTACAGAAAGAGTGTTTCAGAACTGCTCTATCAAAAGTAAGCTTCAACTCTGTTAGTTAAATGCACAGAACAGAAAGAAATTTCACAGAATGCATCTGTGTAGTTTTTATTTGAAGACATCCCTTTTTCCACTATAGTCCTTTAGCGCACGGAATGTCAACTTCCAGTTTCTACAGAAAGAGTGTTTCAGAACTGCACAATCAAAAGTAAGCTTCATCTCTGTTGGTTGAAAGGCCAGAACAGAAAGAAGTTTCACTGAATGTTTCTGTGTAGTTTTTATTTGAAGATATTCCTTTTTCCGCTGTAGGCCCCTTAGCGCTCCGAATGTCCACTTGCAGTTTCTACAGAAACAGTGTTTCAGAACTGCTCAATCAAAAGTAAGCTTCAACTCTGTGAGTTAAATTCACAGAACAGAAAGAAGTTTCACAGAACGCTTCTGTGTAGTTTTTATTTGGAGATATATCTTTTTCCACTATAGGCTCCTTGGCGCTCGGAATGTCAACTTGCAGTTTCTACAGAAAGAGTGTTTCAGAACTGCTCAATCAAAAGTAAGCTTCAACTCTGTTAGTTGAATGCACAGAACAGAAAGAAGTTTCACAGAATTCTTCTGCGTAGTTTTTATTTGAAGATATCCCTTTTTCCACTCTAAGCCCCTTAGGGCTCCGAATGTCCACTTGTAGTTTCTACAGAAAGAGTGTTTCAGAACTGCTCAATCAAAAGTAAGCTTCAACTCTGTTAGTTGAATGCGCAGAACAGGAAGGATTTTCACAGAATGCTTCTGTGTAGTTTTTATCTGAAGATATCCCTTTATCTACTGTAGGCCCTTTAGCGGTCAGAATGTGAACTTGCAGTTTCTACAGAAAGAGTGTTTCAGAACTGCTCAATCAAAAGTCAGCTTCAAATCTGTTTGTTGAATGCACAAAACAGAAAGAAGTTTCACAGAATGCTTCTGTGTAGTTTTTATTTGGAGATATTCCTTTTTCCACTATAGGCCCCTTAGCGCTCCGAATGTCCACTTGCAGTTTCTACAGAAACAGTGTTTCAGAACTGCTCAATCAAAAGTAAGCTTCAACTCTGTGAGTTAAATTCACAGAACAGAAAGAAGTTTCACAGAATGCTTCTGTGTAGTTTTTATTTGGAGATATTACTTTTTCCACTATAGGCTCCTTGGCGCTTGGAATGTCAACTTGCAGTTTCTACAGAAAGAGTGTTTCAGAAGTGCTCAATCAAAAGTAAGCTTCAAATCTGTTAGTTGAATGCACAGAACAGAAAGAAGTTTCACAGAATGCTTCTGCGTAGTTTTTATTTGAAGATATCCCTTTTTCCACTCTAAGCCCCTTAGGGCTCCGAATGTCCACTTGTGGTTTCTACAGAAAGAGTGTTTCAGAACTGCTCAATCAAAAGTAAGCTTCAACTCTGTTAGTTGAATGCGCAGAACAGGAAGGATTTTCACAGAATGATTCTGTGTAGTTTTTATCTGAAGATATCCGTTTATCTACTGTAGTCCCTTTAGCGGTCAGAATGTGAACTTGCAGTTTCTACAGAAAGAGTGTTTCAGAACTGCTCAATCAAAAGTCAGCTTCAAATCTGTTTGTTGAATGTACAGAACAGAAAGAAGTTTCACAGAATGCTTCTGTGTAGTTTTTATTTGGAGATATTCCTTTTTCCACTATAGGCCCCTTAGCGTTCAGAGTGTCCACTTGCAGTTTTTACAGAAAGAGTGTTTCAGAACTGCTCAATCAAAAGTAAGCTTCAACTCTGTTAGTTAAATGCACAGAACAGAAAGAAATTTCACAGAATGCATCTGTGTAGTTTTTATTTGAAGACATCCCTTTGTCCACTATAGTCATTTAGCGCACGGAATGTCAACTTCCAGTTTCTTCAGAAAGAGTGTTTCAGAACTGCACAATCAAAAGTAAGCTTCATCTCTGTTGGTTGAAAGGCCAGAACAGAAAGAAGTTTCACTGAATGTTTCTGTGTAGTTTTTATTTGAAGATATTCCTTTTTCCACTGTAGGCCCCTTAGCGCTCCGAATGTCCACTTGCAGTTTCTACAGAAACAGTGTTTCAGAACTGCTCAATCAAAAGTAAGCTTCAACTCTGTGAGTTAAATTCACAGAACAGAAAGAAATTTCACAGAATGCATCTGTGTAGTTTTTATTTGAAGACATCCCTTTTTCCACTATAGTCCTTTAGCGCACGGAATGTCAACTTCCAGTTTCTACAGAAAGAGTGTTTCAGAACTGCACAATCAAAAGTAAGCTTCATCTCTGTTGGTTGAAAGGCAAGAACAGAAAGAAGTTTCACTGAATGTTTCTGTGAAGTTTTTATTTGAAGATATTCCTTTTTCCACTGTAGGCCCCTTAGCGCTCCGAATGTCCACTTGCAGTTTCTACAGAAACAGTGTTTCAGAACTGCTCAATCAAAAGTAAGCTTCAACTCTGTGAGTTAAATTCACAGAACAAAAGGAAGTTTCACAGAATGCTTCTGTGTAGTTTTTATTTGGAGATATTACTTTTTCCACTATAGGCTCCTTGGCGCTTGGAATGTCAACTTGCAGTTTCTACAGAAAGAGTGTTTCAGAACTGCTCAATCAAAAGTAAGCTTCAACTCTGTTAGTTGAATGCACAGAACAGAAAGAAGTTTCACAGAATGCTTCTGCGTAGTTTTTATTTGAAGATATCCCTTTTTCCACTCTAAGCCCCTTAGGGCTCCGAATGTCCACTTGTAGTTTCTACAGAAAGAGTGTTTCAGAACTGCTCAATCAAAAGTAAGCTTCAACTCTGTTAGTTGAATGCGCAGAACAGGAAGTATTTTCACAGAATGCTTCTGTGTAGTTTTTATCTGAAGATATCCGTTTATCTACTGTAGGCCCTTTAGCGGTCAGAATGTGAACTTGCAGTTTCTACAGAAAGAGTGTTTCAGAACTGCTCAATCAAAAGTCAGCTTCAAATCTGTTTGTTGAATGCACAGAACAGAAAGAAGTTTCACAGAATGCTTCTGTGTAGTTTTTATTTGGAGATATTCCTTTTTCCACTATAGGCCCCTTAGCGTTCAGAGTGTCCACTTGCAGTTTTTACAGAAAGAGTGTTTCAGAACTGCTCTATCAAAAGTAAGCTTCAACTCTGTTAGTTAAATGCACAGAACAGAAAGAAATTTCACAGAATGCATCTGTGTAGTTTTTATTTGAAGACATCCCTTTTTCCACTATAGTCCTTTAGCGCACGGAATGTCAACTTCCAGTTTCTACAGAAAGAGTGTTTCAGAACTGCACAATCAAAAGTAAGCTTCATCTCTGTTGGTTGAAAGGCCAGAACAGAAAGAAGTTTCACTGAATGTTTCTGTGTAGTTTTTATTTGAAGATATTCCTTTTTCCGCTGTAGGCCCCTTAGCGCTCCGAATGTCCACTTGCAGTTTCTACAGAAACAGTGTTTCAGAACTGCTCAATCAAAAGTAAGCTTCAACTCTGTGAGTTAAATTCACAGAACAGAAAGAAGTTTCACAGAACGCTTCTGTGTAGTTTTTATTTGGAGATATATCTTTTTCCACTATAGGCTCCTTGGCGCTCGGAATGTCAACTTGCAGTTTCTACAGAAAGAGTGTTTCAGAACTGCTCAATCAAAAGTAAGCTTCAACTCTGTTAGTTGAATGCACAGAACAGAAAGAAGTTTCACAGAATTCTTCTGCGTAGTTTTTATTTGAAGATATCCCTTTTTCCACTCTAAGCCCCTTAGGGCTCCGAATGTCCACTTGTAGTTTCTACAGAAAGAGTGTTTCAGAACTGCTCAATCAAAAGTAAGCTTCAACTCTGTTAGTTGAATGCGCAGAACAGGAAGGATTTTCACAGAATGCTTCTGTGTAGTTTTTATCTGAAGATATCCCTTTATCTACTGTAGGCCCTTTAGCGGTCAGAATGTGAACTTGCAGTTTCTACAGAAAGAGTGTTTCAGAACTGCTCAATCAAAAGTCAGCTTCAAATCTGTTTGTTGAATGCACAAAACAGAAAGAAGTTTCACAGAATGCTTCTGTGTAGTTTTTATTTGGAGATATTCCTTTTTCCACTATAGGCCCCTTAGCGCTCCGAATGTCCACTTGCAGTTTCTACAGAAACAGTGTTTCAGAACTGCTCAATCAAAAGTAAGCTTCAACTCTGTGAGTTAAATTCACAGAACAGAAAGAAGTTTCACAGAATGCTTCTGTGTAGTTTTTATTTGGAGATATTACTTTTTCCACTATAGGCTCCTTGGCGCTTGGAATGTCAACTTGCAGTTTCTACAGAAAGAGTGTTTCAGAAGTGCTCAATCAAAAGTAAGCTTCAAATCTGTTAGTTGAATGCACAGAACAGAAAGAAGTTTCACAGAATGCTTCTGCGTAGTTTTTATTTGAAGATATCCCTTTTTCCACTCTAAGCCCCTTAGGGCTCCGAATGTCCACTTGTGGTTTCTACAGAAAGAGTGTTTCAGAACTGCTCAATCAAAAGTAAGCTTCAACTCTGTTAGTTGAATGCGCAGAACAGGAAGGATTTTCACAGAATGATTCTGTGTAGTTTTTATCTGAAGATATCCGTTTATCTACTGTAGTCCCTTTAGCGGTCAGAATGTGAACTTGCAGTTTCTACAGAAAGAGTGTTTCAGAACTGCTCAATCAAAAGTAAGCTTCAAATCTGTTTGTTGAATGTACAGAACAGAAAGAAGTTTCACAGAATGCTTCTGTGTAGTTTTTATTTGGAGATATTCCTTTTTCCACTATAGGCCCCTTAGCGTTCAGAGTGTCCACTTGCAGTTTTTACAGAAAGAGTGTTTCAGAACTGCTCAATCAAAAGTAAGCTTCAACTCTGTTAGTTAAATGCACAGAACAGAAAGAAATTTCACAGAATGCATCTGTGTAGTTTTTATTTGAAGACATCCCTTTGTCCACTATAGTCATTTAGCGCACGGAATGTCAACTTCCAGTTTCTTCAGAAAGAGTGTTTCAGAACTGCACAATCAAAAGTAAGCTTCATCTCTGTTGGTTGAAAGGCCAGAACAGAAAGAAGTTTCACTGAATGTTTCTGTGTAGTTTTTATTTGAAGATATTCCTTTTTCCACTGTAGGCCCCTTAGCGCTCCGAATGTCCACTTGCAGTTTCTACAGAAACAGTGTTTCAGAACTGCTCAATCAAAAGTAAGCTTCAACTCTGTGAGTTAAATTCACAGAACAGAAAGAAGTTTCACAGAATGCTTCTGTGTAGTTTTTATTTGGAGATATAACTTTTTCCACTATAGGCTCCTTGGCGCTCGGAATGTCAACTTGCAGTTTCTACAGAAAGAGTGTTTCAGAACTGCTCAATCAAAAGTAAGCTTCAACTCTGTTAGTTGAATGCACAGAACAGAAAGGAGTTTCACAGAATGCTTCTGCGTAGTTTTTATTTGAAGATATCCCTTTTTCCACTCTAAGCCCCTTAGGGCTCCGAATGTCCACTTGTAGTTTCTACAGAAAGAGTGTTTCAGAACTGCTCAATCAAAAGTAAGCTTCAACTCTGTTAGTTGAATGCGCAGAACAGGAAGGATTTTCACAGAATGCTTCTGTGTAGTTTTTATCTGAAGATATCCCTTTATCTACTGTAGGCCCTTTAGCGGTCAGAATGTGAACTTGCAGTTTCTACAGAAAGAGTGTTTCAGAACTGCTCAATCAAAAGTCAGCTTCAAATCTGTTTGTTGAATGCACAAAACAGAAAGAAGTTTCACAGAATGCTTCTGTGTAGTTTTTATTTGGAGATATTCCTTTTTCCACTATAGGCCCCTTAGCGTTCAGAGTGTCCACTTGCAGTTTTTACAGAAAGAGTGTTTCAGAACTGCTCAATCAAAAGTAAGCTTCAACTCTGTTAGTTGAATGCACAGAAAAGAAGGAAGTTTCACAGAATGCTTCTGTGCAGTTTTTATATGTAGATATTACTTTTTCCACTATAGGCCCCTTAGCGCTCCGAATGTCCACCTGCGGTTTCTACAGATAGGGTGTTTCATAACTGTTTAATCAAAAGTAAGCTTCAACTCTGTTAGTTTAATGCACAGAACAGAAAGAAGTTTCACAGAATGCTTCTGTGTAGTTTTTATTTGAAGATATCCCTTTTTCCACTATAGGCCCTTTAGCGCTCGGAATGTCAACTTGCAGTTTCCACAGAAAGAGTGTTTCAGAACTGCTAAATCAAAAGGAAGCTTCAACTCTGTTAGTTGAATGCACAGAACAGAGAGAACTTTCACAGAATGCTTCTGTGTTGTTTTATTTGGAGATATTACTTTTTCTACTATAGGCTCTTTAGCACTCGGAATGTCAACTTGCAGTTTCTACAGAAAGAGTGATTCCGAAATGCTCAATCAAAAGTAATCTTCAACTCTGTTAGTTGAATGCACAGAACAGAAAGAAGTTTCACAGAATGCTTCTGTGTAGCTTTTATTTGGAGATATTACTTTTTCCACTATAGGCCCTTTAGCGCTCCGTATGTCCACTTGCACTTTCTACAGAAAGGGGGTTTCAGGACTGCTCAATCAAAAGTAAGCTTCAACTCTGTCAGTTGAATGAAAAGAACAGAAAGAAGTTTCACAGAATGCTTCAGTGTAGTTTTTATTACCAGATGTTACTTTTTCCACTCCAAGCTCCTTAGCGCTCGGAAAGTCAACTTGCAGTTTCTACAGAAAGAGGGTTTCAGAGCTGCTCAATCAAAAGTCACCTTCAACTCTGTTATTTGAAAGGACAGAACAGAATGATGTTTCACAGAGTGATTCTGTATAGATTCTAATTGAAGATATTATTTTTTCCACTATAGGCCCCTCAGTATTCAGAATGTCCGCTTGCAATTACTCCAGAAAGAGTGTTTCAGAACTGCTCAATCAAAAGGAAGTTTCAACTCTGTTAGTTGAAAGGACAGAACAGAAAGAAGTTTCACTGAATGCTTCTGTGTAGTTTTTATGTCAAGATATTCCTTTTTCCACAATAGGCCCGTTAGCGCTCCAAATGTCCACTTGTAGGTTCTACAGAAAGAGTGTTTCAGAACTGCTGAATCAAAAGTAAGCTTCAACTCTGTTAGTTGAATGTACACAACAGTAAGAAGTTTCACAGAATGCTTCCGTGTAGTTTTTATTTGAAGATGTTCCTTTTTCCACCATGGGCCTTTATAGCATGGAATGTCAACTTCCAGTTTCCACAGAAAGAGTGTTTCAGAACTGCACAATCAAAAGTAAGCTTCAACTCTGTTAGCTGAAAGGACAGAACAGACAGAAGTTTCACTGAAAGCTTCTGTGTAGTTTTTATTTGGAGATATTTCTTTTTCTGCTACAATCTCCTTAGCGCTGGGATTGTCCACTTGCAGTTTCTACACAAAGAGTGTTTCAGAACTGCTCAATCAAAAGTAAGCTTCAACTCTGTTAGTTTAATGCACAGTACAGGAAGAAGTTTCACAGCATGCTTCTGTGTAGTTTTTATTTGAAGATATCCCATTTTCCAATCTAGGCCCCTTTGCGCTCGGAATGTCAACTTGCATTTTCTACAGAAAGAGGGTTTCAGAACTGCTCAATCAAAATTTAGATGCCTCTCGGTTTGTTGAATTGACAGAACAGAAAGAAGTTTCACAGAATGCTTCTGTGTAGTTTTTATTTGAAGGTATTCCTTTTTCCACTATTGTCCCCTTAGTGCTCCGAATGTCCACTTGCAGTTTCTGGAGAAAGAGTGTTTCTGAACTGCTCAATCAAAAGTAAGCTTCAACCCTGTTAGTTGAATGCACTGAACAGAAAGTAGGTTCACAGAATGCTTCTGTGTAGGTTTTATTTGAAGATATTCCTTTTTCCACTATAGGCCCTTTAGCGCACGGAATGTCAACTTCCTGTTCCTACAGAAAGAGTGTTTCAGAACTGCTCAAGCAAAAGTAAGCTTGAACTCCGTTAGTTGAAATACAGAACAGAAAGAAGTTTCACTGAATGCCTCTGTGTAGTTTTTATTTGAAGATATTCCTTTTTCCACAATAGGCCCCTTAGCGCTCCGAATGTCCACTTGCAATTTCTACAGAAAGAGTGTTTCAGAACTGCTCAATCAACAGTAAGCTTCAACTCCGTTAGTTGAATGCACAGAACAGAAAGTAATTTCACAGAATGTTTCTGTGTAGTATTTATTTGGAGATATTACTTTTTCCACTATAGCCTCCTTTGCGTTTGGAATGTCAACTTGCAGTTCCTACAGAAGGAGTGTTTCAGAACTGCTCAATCAAAAGTAAGCTTCGACTCCGTTAGTTGAATGCAAGGAACAGAAAGTAGTTTAACAGAATGCTTCTGTGTAGTTTTTATTTGAAGGTATCCCTTTTTCCACTATGGGCCTTTAGCGCACGGAATGTCAACTTGCAGTTTCTACAGAAAGAGTGTTTCAGAACTGCACAATCATAAGTAAGCCTCAACTCTGTTAGTTGAAATGATAGAACAGAATGTAGTTTCACTGAATGCTTCTGGGTAGTTTTTATTTGAAGATATTTTTTCCACTAAAGGCCACTTAGCGCTCCGAATGTCCACTTGGAGTTTCTACACAAAGAGTGTTTCGGAACTGCTCAATCAAAAGCAAGCTTCAACTCCGTTAGTTGAATGCACAGAACAGAAAGAAGTTTCACAGAATGCTTCTGTGTAGTTTTTATTTGAAGATATCCCTTTTTCAACTGTAGGCCCTTTAGCGGTCGGAACGTCAATTTGGAGTTTCTACAGAAAGAGTGTTTCAGAACTGCTCAATGAAAAGTCAGCTTCAACTCTGTTACTTGAATGGACAGATCAGAAAGAAGTTTCACAGAATGCCTCTGTGTAGTTTTTATTTGAATGTATTCGTTTTGCCACAATAGGCCCCTTAGCGCTCCACATGTCCACTTGCAGTTTCTACAGAAAGAGTGTTTCAGAACTGCTCAATCAAAAGTAAGCTTCAACTCTGTTAGTTGAATGCCCAGTACAGAAGGAAGTTTCACAGAATGCTTCTGTGTAGTTTTTATTTGAAGATATCACTTTTTCCACACTAAGCCCATTTGCGCTCTGAATGTCCACTTGCAGTTTCTATAGAGAGAGTGTTTCAGAACTGCTCAATCAAAACTAAGCTTCAACTCTGTTAGTTGAATGCGCAGAACAGTAAGAATTTTCACAGAATGCTTCTGTGTAGTTATTATTTGAAGATATCCCCTTTTCCACTATAGGCCATTTAGCGCACAGAATGTCAACTTCCAGTTTTTACAGAGAGATTGTTTCAGAACTGCTCAATCAAAAGAAAGCTTCAAATCTGTTAGTTGAAAGGACAGAAGAGAAAGAAGTTTCACTGAATGCTTCTGTGTAGTTTTTATTTGAAGATATAACTTTTTCAACTATATGCCCCTTAGAGCTCCAAATGTCCACTTGCAGTTTCTACAGAAAGAGTGTTTCAGAACTGCTCAATCAAAAGTAAGCTTCAACCCTGTTAGTTGAATGCACAGAACAGAAAGTAGTTTCACAGAATGCTTCTTTGTAGTTTTTATTTGGAGTTATTTCTTTTTGCCCTATAGGCTCCTTAGCGCTCGGAATGTCAACTTGCAGTTTCTGCAGAAAGAGTGTTTCAGAACTGCTCAATCAAAAGTCAGATTCAACTATGTTAGTTGAATGGACAGAAGAGAAAGTAGTTTCACAGAATTCTTCTGTGTAGTTTTTATTTGAAGATATTCCTTTTTCCACTATAGGCCCCATAGCATTCAAAATGTCCACTTGCAGTTTCTACGGAAAGAGTGTTTCAGAACTGCTCAATCAAAAGTAAGCTTCAACTGTGTTAGTTGAATGCACAGAACAGAAAGAAGTTTCACAGAATGCTTCTGTGTAGTTTTTATTTGAAGATATTCCTTTTTCCACTATAGGCCCCTAAGCGCTAAAAATGTCCACTTGCAGTTTCCACAGAAAGAGCATTTCAGAACTGCTCAGTCAAAAGTAAGCTTCACCTCCGTCAGTTGAATGCACAGAACAGAAATAAGTTTCACAGAATGGTTCTTTGTAGTTTTTATTTAGAGATATTACTTTTTCCACTATAGGCTCCTTAGCGCTGGGAATGTCAACTTGCAGGATCTACAGAAAGAGTGTTTCAGAACTGCTCAATCAAAAGTAAGCTTCAACTCTGTTTGTTGAATGGACAGAACAGAGAGAAGTTTCACAGAATGCTTCTTTGTAGTTTTTATTTGAAAATATTCCTTTTTCCGCGGTAGGCCCCTTTGCTTTCAGAATGTCAACCTGCAGCTTCTACAGAAAGGGTGTTTCATAACTGCTCCATCAAAATTAAGCTTCAACTCTGTTAGTTGAATGCACGGAACAGAAAGAAGTTACACAGAAAGTTTCTGTGTAGTTTTTATTTGAAGATATCCATTTTTCCACTATTTGCGCTTTAGCGCACGGAATGTCAACTTCCAGTTTCTGCAGAAAGACTGTTTCAGAACTGCTCAACCAAAAGTAAGCTTCAACTCTGTTAGTTGAAAGGACAGAACAGAAAGAAATTTCACTGAATGCTTCTGTGTAGTTTTTATTTCAAGATATTCCTTTTTCCACAATAGGCCCCTTAGCGCTCCAAATGTCCACTTGCAGCTTCTTCAGAAAGAGTGTTTCAGAACTGCTGAATCAAAAGTAAGCTTCAACCCTTTTAGTTGAATGTACAGAAAAGAAAGAAGTTTCACAGAATGCTTCTGTTTAGTTTTTATTTGGAGGTATTCCTTTTTCCACTATAGGCCCCTTAGAGGTCGGAATGTGAACTTGCAGTTTCTACAGAAAGTGTGTTTCATAACTGCTCAATCAAAAGTAAGCTTCAACTCTGGTAGTTGAATGCACAGAACAGAAAGAAGTTTCACTGAATGCTTCTGTGTAGTTTTTATTTGAAGGTATACCTTTTTCCACTATAAGCCCCATAACCCTCTTAATGTCCGCTTGCAGTTTCTACAGAAAGAGAGTTTCACAACTGCTCAATCAAAAGTAAGCTTCAACTCTGTTAGTTGAAAGGACAGAACAGAAAGAAATTTCACTCAACGCTTCTGTGTAGTTTTTATTTCAAGATATTCCTTTTTCCACTATAGGCCCCTTAGCGCTCTGAATGTCCACTTGCAGTATCTACAGAAAGAGTGTTTTAGAACTGCTGAATCAAAAGTAAGCTTCAACTCTTTTAGCTGAATGCACAGAACAGAAAGAGGTTTCACATAATGGTTCTGTGTAGTTTTTATTTGAAGATATCCTTTTTTCCACTATAGGCTCTTTAGCGCTCGGAATGTCAACTTGCAGTTTCTATAGAAAGAGTGTTTCAGAACTGCTCTATCAAAAGCAAGCTTCAACTCTTTTTGTTGAATGGACGGAATGGAAAGATGTTTCACAGAATGCTTCTGTGTTGTTTTTATTTGAAGATATTCCTTTTTCCACTATAGGCCCCTTAGCGCTCAGAATGTCCACAAGCAGTTTCTACTGAAAGAGTGTTTCATAACTGCGCAATCAAAAGTATGCTTCAGCTCTGTTAGTTGAATGCACAGAACAGAAAGAAGTTTCACAGAATGCTTCTGTGTAGTTTTTATTTGAGGATATCCCTTTTTACATTTTAGGCCCTTTAGCGCTAGAAATGTCAACTTGAGGTTTCTACAGAAACAGTGTTTCAGAACTGCTCAATCAAAAGTAAGCTTCAACTCTGTTAGTTGAATGCACAGAAGAGGAAGATTTTTGACAGAATGCTTCTGCGTAATTTTTATTTGAAGATATTCCTTTTTCCACTATAGGCCCCTTAGCGCTCTGAATGTCCACTAGCAGTTTCTACAGAAAGAGTGTTTCAGAACTGCTGAATCAAAAGTAAGCTTCAAGTCTGTTAGTTGAATGCGCAGAACAGAAAGTAGTTTCACATAATGCTTCTGTGTAGTTTTTACTTCAAGATATCCCTTTTTCCCCTACAGGCCCTTTAGCGCTCCGAATGTCCACTTGCAGTTTCTACAGAAAGGGTGTTTCATAACTGCTCAATCAAAAGTAAGCTTCAACTCTGTTTGTCTAATGAACAGAATAGAAAAAAGTTTCACAGAATACTTCTGTGTAGTTTTTATTTCAATATATCCCTTTTTCCACTATTGGCCCTTTAGCGCTCGTAATGTCAACTTGCAGTTTCTACAGAAAGAGTGTTTCAGAACTGCTCAATCAAAAGTAAGCTTCAACTCTGTTAGTTGAATGCACAGAAGAGAAAGAAGTTTCTGAGAATGCTTCTGTGTAGTTTTTATTTGAAGATATCCCTATTTCCACTATAGGAACTTTAGCGCTCTGAATGTCAACATGAATTTTCTACCGAAAGAGTGTTTCAGAAATGCTCAATCAAAAGTAAGCTTCAACTCTGTTAGTTGAATGCACACAACAGAAAGAAGTTTCACAGAATGCTTCTGTGTAGTTTTTATTTCAAGATATTCCTTTTTCCACTATAGACCCCTTAGCGCACAAAATCTCCACTTGCAGTTTCTACAGAAAGTGTTTTTCAAAACTGCTCAATCAAAAGTAAGCTTCAACTCTGTTAGTTAAATGCACAGAACAGAAAGAATTTTCACAGAATGCTTCTGTGTAGATTTTATCCGAAGGTATCCCTTCATCCAATATAGGCCCATTAGCGGACAGAATGTCAACTTGCGGTTTCTAAAGAATGAGTGGTTCAGAACTGCTCAATAAAAAAGTAAGCTTCAACTCTGTTAGTTGAATGGACAGAACAGAAAGAAGTTTCACAGAATGATACTGGGTATTTTTCATTTGAAGTTATTCCTTTTTGAACTATAGGCCCTTTAGCGCTCCGAATGTCCACTTGCAGTTTCTACAGAGTGTTTAAAAACTGCTCAATCAAAAGTAAGCTTCAACTCTGTTAGTTTAAAGGACAGAACAGAAAGAAGTTTCACTGAATGCTTCTGTGTAGTTTTTATTTGGAGATACATCCTTTTCCACTATAGGCCCCTTAGCGCTCCAAATGTACACCTGCAGTTTTTACAGAAAGTGTGTTTGAGAACTGCTCATTCAAAAGTAAGCCTCAAAACTGATAGTTCAATACACAGAACAGAAAGAAGTTTCACAGAATGCTTCTGTGTAGTTTTTAATCGGAGATATTACTTTTTCCACTATAGGCCCCTTCGCGCTCCAAATGTCCACTTGCAGTTTCTACTGAAGCGTGTTTCAGCACTGCTCAATCAAAAGTAAGCTTCAACTATGTTAGTTGAATGCAAAGAACAGAAAGGAGTTTCACAGAATGCTTCTGTGTGGTTTTTATTTGAGGATATCACTTTTTATATTTTAGGCCCTTTAGCGCTAGAAATGTCAATTGCAGTTTCTACAGAAGGAGTGTTTCAGAACTGCTCAATGAAAAGTAAGCATCAACTCTGTTAGTTGAATGCACAGAACAGAAAGAAGTTTCACAGAATGCTTCTGTGTAGTTTTATTTGAAAATATTCCTTTTTCCACTATAGGCCCATTAGCGCTCTGAATGTCCACTAGCAGTTTCTACAGAAAGAGTGTTTCAGCACTGCTGAATCAAAAGTAAGCTTCAAGTCTGTTAGTTGAATGCACAGAACAGAAAGAAGTTTCACAAAATGCTTCTGTGTAGTTTTTACTTCCAGATATCCCTTTTTCCACTATAGGCACTTTAGCGCTCCGAATGTCCACTTGCAGTTTCTACAGAAAGAGTGTTTCAGAACTGCTCAATCAAAAGTAAGCTTCAACTCTGTTAGTTGAATGCACAGAACCGAAAGTAGTTTCACAGAATGCTTCTGTGTCGTTTTTATTTGAAGATATCTCTTTTTACACTTTAGGCCCCTTAGCGCTCCGAATTTCCACTTGCAGTTTTTACAGGAAGGGTGTTTCAGAACTGCTCAATGAAAAGTAAGCTTCAACTCTGTTTGTTGAATGCAAAGAATGGAAAGAAGTTTCTGAGAATGCTTCTGTGTAGTTTTTATTTGAAGATATCCCTTTTTCCACTATAGGAACTTTAGCGCTCTGAATGTCAACATGTAGTTTCTACCGAAAGAGTGTGTCAGAACTGCTCAATCAAAAGTAAGCTTCAACTCTGTTAGTTTAATGGACAGAACAGAAAGAAGTTTCACAGAATGCTTCCGTGAGGTTTTTATTTGGAGATATCACTTTTTCCACTATAGGACTCTTAGCGCTCAGAATGCCAACTTGCAGTTTCTACAGAAAGAGTGTTTCAGAACTGCTCAATCCAAAGTAAGCTTCAAATCTGTTACTTGAATGGACAGAACAGGAAGAAGTTTCACAGAATGCTTCTGTGTAGTTTTTCTTTGAAGATATTCCTTTTTCCACTATAGGCCCCTTAGCGCTCTGAATGTCCACTTGCAGTTTCTACAGAAAGAGTGTTTCAGAACTGCTCAATATAAAGTAAGCTTCAACTCTGCTAGTTGAATGCGCAGAACAGAATGTAGTTTCACAGAATGCTTCTGAGTAGTTTTTATTTGAAGATATATCTTTTTCCACTATAGGCCCCTTGGCGTTCCGAATTTCCACTTGCAGTTTCTACAGAAAGAGTGTTTCAGAACTGCTCAATCAAATGTAAGCTTCAACTCTGTTAGTTGAATGCACAGCACAGAAAGAAGTTTCACAGAATGCTTCTGTGTAGTTTTTATTTGGAATTTTTTCTTTTTCCACTCTAGGCCCCTTAGCGTTCAAAATGTCTACTTGCAGTTTCTAGAGAAAGGGTGTTTCAGAACTGCTCAATCAAAAGTAAGCTTCAACTCTGTTAGTTGGATGCACAGAACAGAAAGTAGTTTCACAGAATGCTTCTGTGTAGTTTTTATTTGAAGATATCCCTTTTTCCACTATAGGCCCTTTAGTGCTCGGAATGTCAACTTTCAGTTACAACAGAAAGAGTGTTTCAGAACTGCTCAATCAAAAGTAACCTTCAACTCCGTTATTTGAATGGACAGAACAGAAAGAAGTTTCACAGAATGCTTCTGTGTTGTTTTTATTTGAAGATATCCCTTTTTCCACTATAGGCCCCTTAGCGTTCAGAATGTCAACTTGCAGTTTCTACAGAAAGAGTGTTTCAGAAGTGCTCAGTCAAAAGAAAGCTTCAACTCTGTTAGTTGAATGCACAGAATAGAAAGGAGTTTCACAGAATGCTTCTGTGTAGTTTTTATTTTGAGAATTTCCTTTTTCCACTACAGGCCACGTAGCGCTGCAAATATCCACTTGCAGTTTCTACAAAAAGTGTGTTTCAGAACTGCTCAATCAAAAGCAAACTTCAACTCTGTTAGTTGAATGCACAGAACAGAAAAAAGGTTTACTGAATGCTTCTGTGTAGTTTTTATTTGAAGATATCCATTTTTCCGCTAATGGCCCTTTAGCGCTTGGAATGTCCACTTGCAGTTTCTACTGAAAGAGTGTTTCAGAACAGCTCAATCTAAAGTATGCTTCAACTCTGTTAGTTGAAGGCACAGAACAGGAAAAAGTTTCACAGAATGCTTCTGTGTAGTTTCTCTTTGAAGGTATTCCTTTTTCCACTCTAGGCCCCTTAATGCTCAGAATGTCCACTTGCAGTTCCTACAGAAAGAGTGTTTCAGAACTGCTCAATCAAAAGTGAGCTTCAACACTGTTAGTTGAATGCACAGAACAGAAAGCGGTTTCACAGAATGTTTCTGTGTAGTTTCTGTTTGAAGATATCCCATTTTCCACTTTAGGCCATTTAGCGCTCGAAATGTCAACTTGCAGTTTCTACAGAAGGAGGGTTTCAGAACTGTTCAATCAAAAGTCCGCTTTAACTCTCTTTGTTGAATGCACAGAACAGAAAGTGGTTTCAGAGAATGCTTCTGTGTAGTTATTATATGGAGATGTTACTTTTGCCACTTTAGGCCCCTTAGGGCTCCAAATGTCCACTTGCAGTTTCTACAGCTAGGGTGTTTCAGAACTGCTCAATCAAAAATAAGCTTCAAATCTGTTAGTTGAATGCACAGAACAGAAAGAAGTTTCAAAAAATGCTTCCGTGTAGTTTTTATATGAAGATATCCCTTTTTCCACTGTAGGCCCTTCAGCGCTCGGAATGTCAACTTGCAGTTTCTACAGAAAGAGTTTTTCAGAACTGCTCAATCAAAAGTAAGCATCAACTGAGTTAGTTGAATAGACAGAACAGAAAGAAGTTTCACAGAATGCTTCTGTGTAGTGTTTATTTGGAGATATTACTTTTTCAATTACAGGCTCCTTAGCGCTCAAAAGTCAAATTGCTGTTTCTACTGAAGGAGTGTTTCAGAACTGCTCAATCAAAAGTCAGCCTCAACTCTGTTAGTTGAATGGACAGAACAGAAAGTAGTTTCACAGAATGCTTCTGTGTAGTTTTTATTTCAAAATATAGGTTTTTCCACTACAGGTCCCGTAGCGTACAGAATGTCCACTTGCAGGTTCTACAGAAAGAGTGTCTCCGAAGTGCTCAATCAAAAGTAAGGTTCAACTCTGTTAGTTGAATGCACAGAACAGAAAGAAGTTTCACAGAATGCTTCTGTGTAGTTTTTTCTTGAAGATATCCCTTTTTCCACTATAGGCGATTTATCGCTCGGAATGTCAACTTGCAGTTTCTACAAAAAGAGTGTTTCAGAACTGCTCAATCAAAAGTAAGCTTCAAATCTGTTTGTTGAATGGACAGAACAGAAAGAAGTTTCACAGAAGGATTCTGTGTAGTTTTTATTTGATGGTATTCCTTTTTCCATTATAGGCCCCTTTGTGCTCCGAATGTGCACTTGCAGTTTCTACAGAAAGAGTGTTTCAGAACTGCTCAATCAAAAGTAAGCTTCAACTCTGTTAGTCGAATGCACAGAAAAGAAAGAAGTTTCACAGAAGGCTTCTGTGTAGTTTTTATTTGGAGAGACTCCTTTTTCCACTATAGGCTCCTTAGCGCTCGGAATGTCAACTTGCAGTTTCTACAGAAAGTGTGTTTCAGAACTGCTCAATCAAAAGTCAGCTTCAACTCGGTTAGTTGAATGGACAGAACAGAAAAAAGTTTCACAGAATGCTTCTGTGTAATTTTTATTTGAAGATATTCCTTTTTCCACTATAGGCCCCTTAGTGTTCAGAATGTCCACTTGCAGTTTCCACAGAAAGAGTGTTTCAGAACTGCTCAATCAAAAGTAAGCTTCAACTCTGTTAGTTGATTGCACGGAACAGAAAGAAGTTTCACAGAATGCTTCTGTGTAGTTTTTATTTGAAGACATCCCTATTTCCACTATAGTCCCTTTAGCACACGGAATATCAAGTTCCAGTTTCTACAGAGAGAGTGTTTCAGAACTGCTCAATCAAAAGTAAGCTTCAACTCTGTAAGTTGAATGCAAAGAACAGAAGGAAGTTTCACAGAATGCTTCTGTGTAGTTTTTATTTGGCGATATTTCTTTTTCCACTATAGGCCCCTTAGCTCTACGAACGTCCACCTGCAGTTTCTACAGAAAGAGTGTTTCAGAACTGCTCAATCAAAAGTAACCTTCAACTCTGTTAGTTTAATGCACAGAACAGAAAGAAGTTTCAGAGAATGCTTCTGTGTAGTTTTTATTTGGAGATATTTCTTTTTCCACTATTGTCCCGTTAGCGCTCGAATGTCCACTTGCATTTTCTACAGAAAGGGTGTTTCATAACTGCTCAATCAAAAGTCAGCTTCAACTCTGATAGTTTAATGCACAGAACAGAAGGAAGTTTCACAGAATGCTTCTGTGTAGTTTTTATTTGAAGATATTTCTTTTTCCACTATAGTCCCCTTAGCGTTCAGAATGTCCACTTGCAGTTTCCACAGAAAGAGTGTTTCAGAACTGCTCAATCAAAAGTGAGCTTCAACTCCGTTAGTTGAATGCACAGAAGAGAAAGAAGTTTCACAGAATGCTTCTGTGTAGTTTTTATTTGAAGGTATCCCTTTTTCCACTATAGGCCCTTTAGCACACGGAATATCAAGTTGCAGCTTCTACGGAGAGAGTGTTTCATAACTGCTCAATCAAAAGTAAGCTTCAACTCTGTTAGTAGAAAGGACAGAACAGAAAGATGTTTCACTGAATGCTTCTGTGTAGTTTTTATTTGAAGATATTCCTTTTTCCACTACAGGTCCCTTAGCGCTCTGAATGTCCACTTGCAGTTTCTACAGACAGAGTGTTTCAGAACTGCTCAATCAAAAGTAAGCTTCAACTCTGTTAGTTGAATGCACAGATCAGAAAGTAGTTTCACAGAATGCTTCTGTGTAGTTTTTATTTGGAGATATTACTTTTTCCACTACTGGCTCCTTATCGCTCGGAATGTAAAATTGCAGTTTCTACAGAAAGAGGGTTTCAGAGCTGCTCAATCAAAAGTCAGCTTCAACTCTGTTAGTTCAATGGACAGAACAGAAAGAAGTTTCACAGAATGCTTCTGTGTGGTTTCTATTTGAAGATATTCCTTTTTCCACTATAGGTCCCTTAGCTTTCAAAATGTCCACTTGCAGATTCTATAGAACGAGTGTTTCAGAACTGCTCAATCAAAAGTAAGCTTCAACTCTGTTAGTTGAATGCACAGAACAGAAAGTAGTTTCACAGAATGTTTCTGTGTAGTTTTTATTTGTAGCTATTCCTTTTTCCACTATGGGCCCCTTAGCGCTCCGAATGTCCACGAGCACTTTCTACAGAAAGGGTGTTTCAGAACTGCTCAATCAAAAGTAAGCTTCAACTCTGTTAGTTGAATGCACAGAACAGAAGGAAGTTTCACAGAATGCTTCTGAGTAGTTTTTAATTGAAGATATCCCTTTTTCCACTATAGGCCCCTTAGCGTTCAGAATGTCCACTTGCAATTTCTACAGAAAGAGTGTTTCAGAACTGCTAAATCAAAAGTAACCTTCAACCCTGTTAGTTGAATGCACAGAACAGAAAGCATTTTCAGAGAATGCTTCTGTGTAGTTTTTGTTTGGAGATATTCCTTTTTCCTCTATAGGCCGCTTAGCGCTCCGAATGTCCATCTGCAGTTTCTACAGATAGTGTGTTTCATAACTGCTCAAAAAAATAAGCTTCAAATCTGTTAGCTTAATGCACAGAACAGAAAGGAGTTTCACAGAATGCTTCTGTGTAGTTTTTATTTAGAGATACGTCTTTTTCCACTATAGGCTACTTACCACTCGGAATGTCAACTTGCAGTTTCTACAGAAAGAGTGTTTCAGAACTACTCAATCAAATGTCAGCTTCAAATTTGTTAGTTGAATGGACAGAACAGAAAGAAGTTTCACAGAATGTTTCTGTGTAATTTTTATTTGAAGATATTCCTTTTTCCACTATAGGCCCCTTAGAGCTCCGAATGTCCACTTGCAGTTTCCACAGAAACAGTGTTTCAGAACTGCTCAACCAAAAGTAAGCTTCAAATCCGTTAGTTGAATGCAAAGAACAGAAAGAAGTTTCACAGAATGCTTCTGTGTACTTTTTATTTGAAGATATCCTTCTTCCACTTTAGGCCCTTTACCGCACGGAATGTCAACTTCCAGTTTCTACAGAGAGAGTGTTTCAGAACTGCTCAATCAAAGGTAAGCTTCAACTCTGTTAGGTGACTGCACAGAACAGAAAGAAGTTTCACAGAATGCTTCTGTGTAGTTTTTATTTGAAGATATCGCTTTTTCCACTATTGGCCTGTTAGCGCTCCGAATGTCCACTTGCAGTTTCTACAGAAAGAGTGTTTCAGAACTGCTCAATCAAGTGTAACCTTCAACTCTGTTAGTTGAATGCACAGAACAGAAAGTAGTTTCACATAATGCTTCAGTGTAGTTTTTATTTAGAGATAGTACTTTTTCCACTATAGGCTTCTTAGCGATCAGAATGTCAACTGGCAGTTTCTACAGAAAGAGTGATTCAGAACTACTCAAACAAAAGTCAGCTTCAACTTTGTTAGTTGAATGGACAGAACAGAAAGAAGTTTCACAGAATGCTTCTGTGTAGTTTTTATTTGAAGATATTCCTTTTTCCACTATAGGTCCTTTAGCGTTCAGAATGTCCACTTGCAATTTCTACAGAAAGAGGGTTTCAGAACTGCTCAATCAAAAGTAAGCTTCAACCCTGTTAGTTAAATGCACAGAAGAGAAAGAATTTTCACAGAATGCTTCTGTGTAGTATTTGTTTGGGGATATTCCTTTTTCCACTCTAGGCCCATTAGCGCTATGAATGTCCACCTGCAGTTTCTACAGAAAGTGTGTATCATAACTGCTCAAACAAAATAAGCTTTAACTCTGTTAGTTTAATGCACAGAACAGAAAGAAGTTTCCCAAAATGCTTCTGTGTAGTTTTTATTTGAAGATATCACTTTTTCCACTATAGGCACTTTAGCGGTCGTAATGTCAACTTGCAGTTTCTACAGAGAGAGTGTTTCAGAACTGCTCAATCAAAAGTAAGCTTCAACTTTGTTAGTAGACAGGGCAGAACAGAAAGAAGTTTCTTTGAATGCTTCTGTGTAGTTTTTATTTGATGATATTCCTTTGTCCACTACAGGCCCCTTAGCGCTCCGAATGTCCGACTGCAGTTTCTACAGAAAGAGTGTTTCAGAACTGCTCTATCAAAAGTAAGCTTCAACACTGTTAGTTGAATGCACAGATCAGAAAGAAGTTTCACAGAATGCTTCTGTGTAGTTTTTATGTGGAGATATTCCTTTTTCCACTATTGGCTCCTTAGCGCTCGGAATGTCAACTTGCAGTTTCTACAGAAAGAGTGTTTCAGAACTGCTCAATCAAAAGTAAGCTTCAACACTGATAGTTGAATGCACAGAACAGAAAGAATTTTCACAGTATGCTTCTGTGTAGTTTTTGTTTGGAGATATTCCTTTTTCCACTTTATGCCCCTTAGCGCTCCGAATGCCCACTTGCAGTTTCTACAGAAAGTGTGTTTCATAACTGCTCAAAAAAAAGTAAGCTTCAACTCTGTTAGTTTAATGAACAGAACAGAAAGATGTTTCACGATATGCTTCTGTGTAGTTTTTATTTGAAGATATCCCTTTTTCCACTATAGGCCCTTTAGCGGTCGGAATGTCAACTTGCAGTTTCTACAGAGAGAGTGTTTCAGAACTGCTCAATCAAAAGGAAGCTTCAACTCTGTTAGTTGACAGGACAGAACAGAAAGAAGTTTCTCTGAATGCTTCTGTGTAGTTTTTATTTGATGATATTCCTTTTTCCACTATAGGCCTCTTAGCGCTTCGAATGTCCACTTTCATTTTCTACATAAAGAGTGTTTCAGAACCGCTCAATCAAAAGTAAGCTTCAACTCTGTTAGTTGAATGCACAAAACAGGAAGAAGTTTCACAGAATGCTTCTGTGTAGTTTTTATTTGGAGAGATTTCTTTTTCCACTATAGGCTCCTTAGCCCTGGGAATGTCAACTTGCAGTTTCTACAGAAAGAGTGTTTCAGAACTGCTCAATCAAAAGTCAGCTTCAAACCTGTTAGTTGAATGCACAGAACATAAAGAAGTTTCACAGAATGCTTCTGTGCAGTTTTTATTTGAAGATATTCCTTTTTCCACTATAGGCCCCTTAGCGTTCAGAATGTCAACTTGCAGTTTGTACAGAAAGAGTGTTTCAGAAGTGCTCAATCAAATGTAAGCTTCCACTCTGTTAGTTGAATGCACAGAACAGAAAGAAGTTTCACAGAATGCTTCTGTTTAGTTTTTATTTGAAGATATCAGTTTTTCCACTACAGGCCCTTTAGCGCACGAAATGTCAACTTCCAGTTTCTACAGAAAGAGTGTTTCAGAACTGCACAATCAAAAGTAAGCTTAAACCCTGTTAGTTGAAAGGACAGAACTGAAAGAAGTTTCACTGAATGCTTCTGTGTAGTCTTTATTTGAAGATAATCCTTTTTCCACTATCGGCCCCTTAGCGCTCCGAATGTCCACTTGGAGTTTCTACAGAAAGAGTGTTGCAGAACTGCTCAATCAAACGTAAGCTTCAATTCTGTTAGTTGAATGCACAGCAAAGAAAGAAGTTTCACAGAATGCTTCTGTGTAGTTTTTATTTGGAGATATTTCTTCTTCCACTGTTGGCCCGTTAGCACTCCGAATGTCCACTTGCAGTTTCTACAGAAAGGGCATTTCATAACTGCTCAATCAAAAGTAAGCTTCAAATCTGATAGTTTAATGCAAAGAACAGACAGAATTTTCACAGAATTCTTCTGTGTAGTTTGTATTTGGAGATATTCCTTTTTCCACTATAGGCCCCTTAGCACTCCGAATGTCCACTTGCAGTTTCTACAGAAACAGTGTTTCAGAACTGCTCAATAAAAAGTAAGCTTCAAATCTGTTAGTTGAATTCACAGAACAGGAAGAAGTTTCACAGAATTCTTCTGTGTAGTTTTTATTTGGAGATATTCCTTTTTCCACTATAGGCCCATTAGCGCTCGGAATGTCAACATACAGTTTCCACAGAAAGAGTGTTTCAGAACTGCTCAATCAAAACTAAGCTTCAACTCTGTTAGTTGAATGCACAGAACACAAAAAAGGTTCACAGAATTCTTCTGTGCCGTTTTTATTTGCAGATATTACTTTTTCCACTATAGGCCCCTTAGCGCTCCGAATATCCACCAGCAGATTCTACAGAAAGGGTGTTTCAGAACTGCTCAGTCAAAAGTAAGTTTCAACTCTGTTAGTTGAATGCACAGAACAGAAAGAAGTTTCACTGAATGCTTCTGTGTAGTTTTTACTTGAAGATATCCCTTTTTCCACTGTAGGCGATTTATCGCTAGGAATGTCAACTTGCAGTTTCTACAGAAAGAGTGTTTCATTATTGCATAATCAAAAGTAAGCTTAAACTCCGTTAGTTGAAAGGACAGAACTGAAGGAAGTTTCACTGAATGCTTCTGTGTATTCTTTATTTGAATATATTACTTTTTCCACTATAGGCCCCTTATCGTTCAGAATGTCCACTTGCAATTTATACAGAAAGAGTGTTTCAGAACTGCTCAATCAAAAGTAAGCTTCAAACCTGTTTGTTGAATGCACTGAACACAAAGTATTTTCACAGAATCCTTCTGTGTAGTTTTTGTTTGGAGATATTTCTTTTTCCACTACAGGTCACTTAGCGCTCCGAATGTCCACCTGCAGTTTCTACAGAAAGTGTGTTTCATTACTGCTCAAACAAAAGTAAGCTTCAACTCTGTTAGTTTAATGCACAGAACAGAAAGTAGTTTCACAAGATGCTTCTGTATAGTTGTTATTTGAAGATATACCTTTTTCCACTGTAGGCCCTCTAGCGGTCGGAATATCAACTTGCAGTTTCCACAGAAAGAGTGTTTCAGAACTGCTCAATCAAAAGTCAGCTTCAACTCTGTTAGTTGAATGGACAGAACAGAAAGAAGTTTCACAGAATGCTTCTGTGTAGTTTTTATATGAAGGTATTTCTTTTTCCACTATAGGACCCTTAGCGTTCAGAATGTCCACTTGCAGTTTCTACAGAAAGAGTGTTTCAGAACTGCTCAATCAAAAGTAAGCTTCAACTCTGTTGGTTGAATGCACAGAACAGTAAGAATTTCACAGAATGCTTCTGTGTAGTTTTTATTTGAAGATATCACTTTTTCCACTACAGGCCCTTTAGCGCACGGAATGTCAACTTCCAGTTTCTACCGAAAGATTGATTCAGAACTGCAGAATCAAAAGGAAGCTTAAACTCTGTTAGTTGAAATTACAGAACTGAAAGAATTTTCACTGAATGCTTTTGTGTAGTCTTTATTTGAAGATATACCTCTTTCCACTTTAGGCCCCTTAGCGCTCCGAATGCTCACTTGGAGTTTCTACAGAAAGTGTGTTTCATAACTGCTCAAAAAAAAGTAAGCATCAATTCTGTTAGTTTAATGCACAGAACAGAAAGAAGTTTCACAGAATGCTTCTGTGTAGTTTTTATTTGAAGATATTCCTTTTTCCACTATAGGCCCTTTAGCGTACGGAATGTCAAGTTCCAGTTTCGACAGAGAGAGTGTTTCAGAACTGCTCAATCAAAAGTAAGCTTCAACTCTGTTAGTTGAAAGGACAGAACAGAAAGAAGTTTCACTGAATGCTTCTGTGTCGTTTTTATTTGAAGATATTCCTTTTTCCACTACAGGCCCCTTAGCGCTCTGAATGTCCACTTGCAGTTTCTACAGAAAGAGTGTTTTAGAACTGCTGAACCAAAAGTAACCTTCAACTATATTAGTTGAATGCATAGAACAGAAAGGAGTTTCACAGAATGCTTCTGTGTAGTTTTTATTTAGAGATACTACTTTTTAATCTATAGGCCACTGACCGCTCGGAATGTCAACTTGCAGTTTCTACAGAAAGAGTGTTTCAGAACTGCTCAATCATAAGTCAGCTTCAACTCTGTTAGTTGAATGGACAAAACAGAAAGAAGTTTCACAGAATGCCTCTGTGTAGATTTTATTTGAAGATATTCCTTTTTCCACTATAGGCCCCTTATCACTCCGAATGTCCACTTGCAGTTTCTACAGAAACAGTGTTTCAGAACTGCTCAATCAAAAGTAAGCTTCAAATCTGATAGTTGAATGCACAGAACAGAAAGAAGTTTCACAGAATGCTTCTGTGTAGATTCTTTTGAAGATAACCTTGTTCCACTACAGGCCCTTTACCGCACGGAATGTCAACTTCCAGTTACTACAGAGAGAGTGTTTCAGAACTGCTCAATCAAAAGTAAGCTTCAACTCTGTTAGTTGACAGGACAGAAGAGAAAGAAGTTTCACTGAATGCTTCTGTGTAGTTTTTATTTGATGATATTCCTTGTTCCACTACATGCCCCTTAGCGCTCCGAATGTCCACTTGCAGTTTCTACAGAAAGAGTGTTTCAGAACTGCTCAATCAAAAGTAAGCTTCAATTCTGTTAGTTGAATGCACAGAACAGAAAGAAGTTTCACAGAATGCTTCTGTGTAGTTTTTACGAGAAGATATCCCTTTTTCCACTAGAGGCGATTTATCGCTCGGAATGTCAACTTGCAGTTTCTACAAAAAGATTGTTTCAGAACTGCTCAATCAAAAGTAAGCTTGAACTCTGTTAGTTGAATGGACAGAACAGAAATAAGTTTCACAGAAGGCTTCTGTGTAGTTTTTATTTAATGATATTACTTTTTCCACTATAGGACTCTTAGCGCTCCGAATGTCCACTTGCAGTTTCTACAGAAAGAGTGTTTCAGTACTGCTCAATCAAAAGAAAGCTTCAACTCTGTTAGTTGAATGCACAGAACCGAAAGTAGTTTCACAGAATGCTTCTGTGTAGTTTTTATTTGGAGATATTTCTTTTTCCGCTATTGGCCCATTAGCGCTCCGAATGTCCACTTGCAGTTTCTACAGAAAGGGTGTTTCATATCTGCTCCATCAAAAGGAAGCTTCAACTCTGATATTTTAATGCACAGAAGAGAAAGAAGTTTCACAGAATGCTTCTGTGTAGTTTTTATTTGAAGATATTCCTTTTTTGCACTATAGGCCCTTTAGCGTACGTAATGTCAAGTTCCAGTTTCGACAGAGAGAGTGTTTCAGAACTGCTCAATCAAAAGTAAGCTTCAACTCTGTTAGTTGAAAGGACAGAACAGAAAGAAGATTCACTGAATGCTTCTGTGTAGTTTTTATTTGAAGATATTCTTTTTTCCACTACAGGCCCCTTAGCGCTCCGAATTTCCACTTGCAGTTCCTACAGAAAGAGTGTTTCAGAACTGCTCAATCAAAAGTAACATTCAACTCTATTTGTTGAATGCACAGAACAGAAAGGAGTTTCACAGAATGCTTCTGTGTAGTTTTTATTTAGAGATACTTCTTTTTCCACTACAGGCTACTTACCACTCAGAATGTCAACTTGCAGTTTCTACAGAAAGTGTGTTTCAGAACTGCTCAATCAAAAGTCAGGTTCAACTTTGTTATTTGGACGGACAGAACAGAAAGAAGTTTCACAGAATGTTTCTGTGTAGTTTTTATTTGAAGATACTCCTTTTTCCATTATACGCCCCTTAGCGTTCAGAATGTCCACTTGCAGTTTCTACAGAAAGAGTGTTTCAAAACTGCTTAATCAAAGTAAGCTGCAACCCTGTTAGTTAAACACACAGAACAGAAAGAATTTTCACAGAATGCTTCTGTGTAGTTTTTGTTTGGAGATATTCCTTTTTCCACTATAGGCCCCTTTGCGCTCCGAATGTCCACCTGCAGTTTCTACAGAAAGTGTGTTTCAGAACTGCTCAATCAAAAGTAAGTTTCAACTCTGTTAGTTGAAAGGACAGAACAGAAAGTAGTTTCACTGAGTGCTTCCGTGTCGTTTTTATTTGAAGATATTCCTTTTTCCACTAGAGGCCCCTTAGTGCTCCGAGTGTCCACTTGCAGTTTCTACAGAAAGAGTGTTTCAGAACTGCTCAATCAAAAGTAACCTTCAACTCTATTAGTTGAATGCACAGAACAGAAAGGAGTTTCACAGAATGCTTCTGTGTAGTTTTTATTTAGAGATATTACTTTTCCACTATAGGCTACTTACCGCTCGTAATGTCAACTTGCAGTTTCTACAGAAAGAGTGTTTCAGAACTGCTCAATCAAAAGTCAGCTTCAATATTGTTAGTTGAATGGACAGAACAGAAAGAAGTTTCACAGAATGCTTCTGTGTAATTTTTATTTGAAAATATTCCTTTTTCCACTATAGGCCCTTCAGCGGTCGGAATGTCAACTTGCAGTTTCTACAGAAAGAGTGTTTCAGAACTGCTCAATTGAAAGTCAGCTTCAACTCTGTTAGTTGAATGGACAAAACAGAAGGAAGTTTCACAGAATGACTCTGTGTAGTTTTTATTTGAAGATATTCCTTTTTCCACTATAGGCCCCTTAGCGCTCCGAATGTCCACTTACAGTTTCTAGAGAGACAGTGTTTCAGAACTGCTGAATCAAAAGTAAGCTTCAAATCTGATAGTTCAATGCACAGAACAGAAATAAGTTTCACAGAATGCTTCTGTGTGGTTTTTATTTGAAGATACCCTTGTTCCACTATAGGCCCTTTACCGCACGGAATGTCAACTTCCAGTTTCTACAGAGAGAGTGTTTCAGAACTGCTCAATCAAAAGTAAGCTTCAACTCTGTTAGTTCACAGGACAGAACAGAAAGGAGTTTCACTGAATGCTTCTGTGTAGTTTTTAATTGATGATATTCCTTTTTCCACTACAGGCCCCTTAGCGCACTGAATGTCCACTTGCAGTTTCTACAGAAATAGTGTTTCAGAACTGCTCAATCAAAGTAAGCTTCAACTCTGTTAGTTGAATGCAGAGAACAGAAAGAAGTTTCACAGAATGCTTCTGTGTAGTTTTTACTTGAAGATATCCCTTTTTCCACTATAGGCGATTTATCGCTCGGAATGTCAACCTGCAGTTTCTACAAAAACAGTGTTTCAGAACTGCTCAATCAAAAGTAAGCTTGAACTCTGTTAGTTGAATGGACGGAAGAGAAAGTAGTTTCACAGAAGGCTTCTGTGTAGTTTTTATTTGATGATATTCCTTTTTCCACTCTAGGCCCCTTAGCGCTCCGAATGTGCACTTGCAGTTTCTACAGAAAGAGTGTTTCAGAACTGCTGAATCAAAAGTAATCTTCAACTCTGTTAGTTGAATGCACAGAATAGAAAGTTGTTTCACAGAATGCTTCTGTGTAGTTTTTATTTGGAGAGATTCCATTTTCAACTATAGGCTCCTTAGCGCTCGGAATGTGAACTTGCAGTTTATACAGAAAGTTGGTTTCAGAACTGCTCAATCAAAAGTCAGTTTCAACTCTGTTAGTTGAATGGACAGAACTGTGAGAAGTTTCACAGAATGCTTCTGTGTAGTTTTTATTTGAAGATATTCCTTTTTCCACTATAGGCCCCTTAGCGTTCAGAATGTCCACTTGCAGTTTCTACAGAAAGAGTATTTCAGAACTGCTCAATCAAAAGTCAGCTTCAACTCTGTTAGTTGAATGCCCAGAACAGAAAGAAGTTTCACAGAATGCTTCTGTGTAGTTTTGATTTTGAGATATTCCTTTTTCCACTGTAGGCACCTTAGCACACGGAATGTCACCTTGCAGTTTCTACACAAAGAGTGTTTCAGAACTGTTCATTCAACTCTGTTAGTTTAATGCAGAGAACAGGAAACAGTTTCACAGAAGGCTTCTGTGTAGTTTTCATTTGGAGATATTACTTTTTCCACTATAGTCCCCTTAGCGCTGCATATGTCCACGAGCAGTTAATACAGAAAGTGTGTTTCAGAACTGCTCAATCAAAAGTAAGCTTTAACTCTGTTAGTTGAATGCATAGAACAGAAAGAAGTTTCACAGAATGCTTCTGAGTAGTTTTTACTTGAAGATATTTCTTTTTCCACTATTGGCCCCTTTGTGCTCCGTTCGTGCACTTGCACTTTCTACAGAAAGAGTGTCTCAGAACTGAACAATCAAAAGTAAGCTTCAACTCTGTTAGTTGAATGCAAAGAACAGAAGGAATTTTCACAGAAGGCTTCTATGAAGTTTTCATTTGGAGATATTAGTTTTTCCACTATAGGCCCATTAGTGCTCTGAATGTCCACTTGCAATTTCTGCAGAAAGAGTGTTTCAGAACTGCTCAATCAAAAGTAAGCTTCAACACTGTTAGTTGAATGCACAGAACAGAATGTAGTTTCACAGAGTTTTTCTGTGTAGTTTTTATTTGAGGATATTCCTTTTTCCACAATTGGCCCCTTAGGGTTCGGAATGTCCTCTTGCAATTTCTACAGAGAGAGAGTCTCAGAACTGCTCAATCAAAAGTAAGCTTCAACTCTGTTAGTTGAATGCACAGAACAGAAAGAATTTTCACGGAATGCTTCTGTGTAGTTTTTATTTGGAGATATTCCTTTTTCCACTATAAGCCCCTTAGTGCTCTGAATGTCCACTTGCAGTTTCTACAGAAAGAGTGTTTCAGAACTGCTCAATCAAATGCAGGCTTCAACTCTGTTAGTTTAATGCACAGAACTGAAAGAAGTTTCACAGAAAGCTTCTGTATAGTTTTTATTTGGACATATTTCTTTTTCCACTATAGGCCCCTTAGCGCTCTGAATGTCCACTTGCAGTTTCTACAGAAAGAGTGTTTCAGCACTGCTCAATCAAAAGTAAGCTTCAACTCTGTTAGTTGAATGCACAGAACTGAAAGAAGTTTCACAGAATACTTCTGTGTAGTTTTTATTTTAAGATATTACTTTTTCCGCTATAGGCCCCTTAGCGCTCGGAATGTCAACTTGCAGTTTCTACAGAAAGTGTGTTTGAGAACTGGTCAACCAAAATAAGCTTAAACTCTGTTTGTTGAATGCACAGAACTGAAAGAAGTTTCACAGAATGCTTCTGTGTAGTTTTTATTTGGAGATATTCCTTTTTCCACTACAGGCTCCTTAGCTCTCCGAATGTCCACTTGCAGTTTCTACAGAAAGACTTTTTCAGAGCTGCTCAACCAAAAGTAAGCTTCAACTCTGTTAGTTGAATGCACAGAACAAAAAGAAGTTTCACAGAATGCTTTTCTGTAGTTTTTATTTGAAGATATTCCCTTTTCCACTTTAGGCCCCTTAGCGTTCCGAATCTCCACTTGCAGTTTCTACAGAAGGAGTGTTTCAGAACTGCTGAATGAAAAGTAAGATTTAACTCTGTTAGTTCAATGCTCAGAACAAAAAGAAGTTTCACAGAAAGCTTTGGTGTAGTTTTGATTTGAAGATATTTCTTTTTCCACTGTAGGACCCTTAGCGTTCCAGATGTCCATGGGCAGTTTCTACAGAAAGAGTGTTTCGGAACTGCTCAAACAATAGTAAGCTTCAACTCTTTTAGTTGAATGCACAGAACTGAAAGAAGTTTCACAGAATGATTCTGTGTCGTTTTTGTTTGGAGATATTTCTGTTTGCACTATAGGCCCATTAACATTCCTAATGTCCACATGCAGTTTCTACAGAAAGAGTGTTTCAGAACTGCTCAATGAAAAGTAAGCTTCAACTCTGTTAGTTGAATGCACAGAACAGAAAGAAGTTTCACAGAATGCTTCTGTTTAGTTTTTATTTGGAGATATTTCTTTTTGCACTATAGGCCCCTTACCGCTCCGAATGTGCACTTGCAGTTTGTACAGAAAGAGTGTTTCAGAACTCCTCAATGTAAAGTACGCTTCAACTCTGTTAGTTGGATGCACAGAACAGAAAGAAGTTTCACAGAACGCTTCTGTGTAGTTTTTATTTGGACATATCTCTTTTTCCAATATAGGCCCCTTAGCACTCCGAATGTCCACTTGTAGTTTCTACAGAAATACTGTTTCAGAACTGCTCAAACAAAAGGAAGCTTCAACTCCGTTATTTGAATGCAGAGAACAGAAAGGAGTTTCACAGAATGCTTCTGTGTAGTTTGTATTTGAAGACATATCTTTTTCCACTATAGGCCCCTTAGCTGTCCGAATGTCAGCTTGAAGTTTCTACAGAAAGTGTTTCAGAACAGCACAATCAAAGGAAACTTTAACTCTGTTAGTTGAATGCACAGAACAGAAAGGCGTTTCACAGAATGCTTTTGTGTTGTTTTTATATGAAGGTAATTCTTTTTCCAGTATATGCCCCTTAGTGTTCCGAATCTCCACTTGCAGTTTCCACAGAAAGAGTGTTTCAGAACTGCTCAATCAAAAGTAAGCTTGAACTCTGTTAGTTGAATGCACAGAACAGAAAGATGTTTCACAGAATGCTTCTGCGTAGTTTTCATTTGAAGATATTCCTTTTTCCACTATATTCCCTTTAGTGTTGCTGATGTCCACTTGCAGTTTCTACAGAAACAGTGTTTCAGAACTGCTCAATCAAAAGTAAGCTTCAACTATGTTAGTTGAATAAACAGAACAGAAAGGAGTTTCACAGAATGCTTCTTTGTAGTTTTATTTGAGGATGCTCCTTTTTCCACAATTGGCCCCTTAGCGTTCGGAATGTACACTTCCAGTTTCTACAGAAAGGGTGTTTCAGAACTGCTCAGTCAAAAGTAAGCTTCAAATCTGTTAGTTGAATACACAGAACAGAAAGAAATTTCATAGAATGCTTCTGTGTAGTTTTCATTTGAAGATACTACTTTTTCCACTGTAGTCCGCTTAGCGCTCAGAAGGTCAACTTGCAGTTTCTACAGAAAGAGGGATTCAGAACTGCTCAGTCAAAAGTAAGCTTCAACTCTATTAGTTGAATGCACAGAAGAGAAAGAAGTTTCACAGAATGCTTCAGCGTAATTTTGATTTGAATATATTGCTTTTTCCACTATATTCCCATTAGCGTTCTGGATGACCACTTGAAGTTTCTACAGAAAATGGATTTCAGAAATGCTCAATCAAAAGTAAGCTTCAACTCTGTTAGTTGAATGCACAGAACAGAAAGAAGTTTCACGGAATGCTTCTTTGTAGTTTGTATTTGAAGACATATCTTTTTCCTCTATAGGCCGCTTAGCACTCTGAATGTCAACTTGCAGTTTCTACAGAAAGAGTGTTTCTCAACTGCTCAATCAAAGGTAAGCTTAAACTCTGTTAGTTGAATGCGCGGAACAGAAAGGTGTTTCACAGAATGGTTTTGTGTAGTTTTTCTTTGAAGATATTCCTTTTTCCACTATAGGCCCCTTAGTGTTCCGAATTTTCACTTGCAGTTTCTACAGAAAGAATGTTTCAGAATTCCTCAATCAAAAGTGTGCTTTAACTCCGTTAGTTGAATGCACAGAACAGAAAATGTTTTCACAGAATGTTTCTGTGTAGTTTTGATTTGAAGATATTCCTTTATCCACTTTAGGCCCCTTAGCATTCTGATTGTCCACTTGCAGTTCCTACAGAAAGAGTGTTTCAGAACTGCTCAATGAAAAGTCAGCTTTAATTCTGTTAGTTGAATGCACAGAACAGAAGGAAGTTTCACAGAATGCTTCTGTGTAGTTTTATTTGAGGATGCTCCTTTTTCCACAATTGGCCCCTTAGCTTTCGGAATGTACACTTGCAGTTTCTACAGAAAGGGTGTCTCAGAACTGCTCAATCAAAAGTAAGCTTCAACTCTGGTAGTTGAATACACAGAACAGAAAGAAGTTTCATAGAATGCTTCTGTGTAGTTTTCATTTGAAGATACTCCTTTTTCCACTGTAGTCCGCTTAGCGCTCAGAAGGTCAACTTGCAGTTTCTACAGAAAGAGGGATTCAGAACTGCTCAGTCAAAAGTAAGCTTCAACTCTATTAGTTGAATGCACAGAAGAGAAAGAAGTTTCACAGAATGCTTCAGCGTAATTTTGATTTGAATATATTGCTTTTTCCACTATATTCCCATTAGCGTTCTGGATGACCACTTGAAGTTTCTACAGAAAATGGATTTCAGAAATGCTCAATCAAAAGTAAGCTTCAACTCTGTTAGTTGAATGCACAGAACAGAAAGAAGTTTCACGGAATGCTTCTTTGTAGTTTGTATTTGAAGACATATCTTTTTCCTCTATAGGCCGCTTAGCACTCTGAATGTCAACTTGCAGTTTCTACAGAAAGAGTGTTTCTCAACTGCTCAATCAAAGGTAAGCTTAAACTCTGTTAGTTGAATGCACAGAACAGAAAGGCGTTTCACAGAATGGTTTTGTGTAGTTTTTATTTGAAGATATTCCTTTTTCCACTATAGGCGCCTTACTGTTCCGAATTTTCACTTGCAGTTTCTACAGAAAGAATGTTTCCGAACTCCTCAATCAAAAGTGTGCTTTAACTCCGTTAGTTGAATGCACAGAACAGAAAACGTTTTCACAGAATGTTTCTGTGTAGTTTTGATTTGAAGATATTCCTTTATCCACTTTAGGCCCCTTAGCATTCCGATTGTCCACTTGCAGTTCCTACAGAAAGAGTGTTTCAGAACTGCTCAATCAAAAGTCAGCTTTAACTCTGTTAGTTGAATGCACAGAACAGAAAGAAGTTTCACAGAATGCTTCTGTGTAGTTTTTATTTGAGGATATTCCTTTTTCCACATTTTCCCCTTTGCGTTCGGAATGTACACTTGCACTTTGTTCAGAAAGAGTGTTTCCGAATTGCTCAATCAAAAATAAGCTTCAACTCTGTTATTTGAATGCACAGAAGACAAAGAAGTTTCACAGAATGCTTCTGTGTTGTTTCTATTTGAAGATAATCCTTTTTCCACTATAGGCCCCTTAGCCCTCGGAATGTCCACTTGCAGTTTCTATGGAAAGAGTGTTTCAGAACTGCTCAATCAAAGGTAAGCTTTAACTCTGTTATTTGAATGCACAGAAGAGAAAGGCGTTTCACAGAATGCATTTGTTTAGTTTTTATGTGAAGATATACCTTTTTCCAATATAGGCCCCTTAGCACTCCGAATGTCGACTTGCAGTTTCTACAGAAAGAGTGTTTCAGAACTGCTCAATCAAAAGTAAGCTTCAACACTGTTTGTTGAATGCACAGAAAAGAAAGGAGTTTCACAGAATGCTTCTGTGTAATTTTTATTTGGACATATCTCTTTTTCCACTATAGGCCCCTTAGCGCTCCAAATGTCCACTTGCAGTTTCTTCAGAAAGAGTGTTTCAGAACTGCTGAATCAAAAGTAATCTTCAACTCTGTTAGTTGAATGCACAGAACAGAAAGTACATTTACAGAATGCTTCTGTGTAGTTTTCATTATAAGATATTCCTTTTTCCCCTACAGGCCCCTTAACTCTTGGAATGTCAACTTGCAGTTTCTACAGAAAGACTGTTTCAGAGCTGCTCAATAAAAAGTAAGCTTCAACCCTGTTAGTTGAATGCAGAGAGCAGAAAGAAGTTTCACTGAAGGCTTCGGTGTAGTTTTTATTTGGAGATATTACTTTTTACACTGTATGCCCCTTATCGCTCGGAATGTCCACTTGCAGTTTCCACAGAAAGAGTGTTTGAGAACTGCTCAATCAAAAGTAAGCTTCAACTCTGTGAGTTGAATGTACAGAACAGAAAGAAGTTTCACAGAATTCTTCTGAGTAGTTTTTATTTGGAGATATTTCTTTTTCCACTGTAGGACCCTGAGCGCTCTGAATGTCCATTTGCAGTTTCTCCAGAAAGAGTGTTTGAGAACTGCTCAATCAAAAGTAAGCTTCAACTCTGTAAGTTGAATGCACAGAACAGAAAGAAGTTTCACAGAATGCTTCTGTATAGTTTGTATTTGAAGACATATGTTTTTCCTGTATATGCCACTTAGCGCCACGATTGTCAACTTGCGGTTTCTACAGAAAGAGTGTTTCAGAACTGTTCAATCAAATGTAAGCTTTAACACTGTTAGTTGAATGCACAGAACAGAAAGGCGTTTCACAGAATGCTTTTGTGTAGTTTTTATTTGAAGATATCCCTTTTTCCACTATAGGCCCCTTAGTGTTCTGAATTTCCACTTGCACTTTCTACAGAAACAATGTTTCAGAACTGCTCAATCAAAAGTAAGCTTCAACTCTGTTAGTTGAATGCACAGAACAGAAAGAAGTTTCACAGAATGCTTCTTTGTAGTTTGTATTTGAAGACATATCTTTTTCCTCTATAGGCCGCTTAGCGCTCTGAATGTCAACTTTCAGATTCTACAGAAAGAGTGTTTCTCAACTGCTCAATCAAAAGTAAGCTTAAAATCTGTTAGTTGAATACACAGGACAGAAAGGCGTTTCACAGAATGGTTTTGTGTAGTTTTTATATGAAGATATTCCTTTTTCCACTATAGGCCCCTTAGTGTTCCGAATTTTCTCTTGCAGTTTCTACACAAAGAATGTTTCAGAACTCCTCAATCAAAAGTGTGCTTTAACTCCATTAGTTGAATGCACAGAACAGAAAAAGTTTTCACAGAATGCTTCTGTGTAGTTTTGATTTGAAGATATTCCTTTATCCACTTTAGGCCCCATAGCATTCTGATTGTCGACTTGCAGTTCCTACAGAAAGAGTGTTTCAGAATTGCTCAATCAAAAGTCAGCTTTAACTCTGTTAGTTGAATGCACAGAACAGAAAGAAGTTTCACAGAATGCTTTTGCGTAATTTTGATTTGAATATAATCCTTTTTCCACTATATTCCCATTAGCGTTCCGGAAGTCCACTTGCAGTTTCAACAGAAAAAGTGTTTCAGAACTGCTCAATCAAAAGTAAGCTTCAACTCTGTTAGTTGAATGCACAGAACAGAAAGAAGTTTCACAGAATGCATCTCTGTAGACTTTATTTTAAGATATTCCTTTTTCCACTATAGGCCCCTTAGCGCTCCTATGTCCACTTACAGTTTCTACAGAAAGAGAGTTTCAGAACTGCTCAATCCAAAGTAAGCTTCAACTCTGTTAGTTGAATGCACAGAACAGAAAGTAGTTTCACAGAATGCTTCTGTGTAGTTTTTATTTGAGGATATTCCTTTTTCCACATTGGCCCCTTTGCGTTCGGAATGTACACTTGCAGTTTGTTCAGAAAGAGTGTTGAAGAACTGCTCAATCAAAAACAAGCTTCAACTCTGTTATTTGAATGCACAGAAGACAAAGAAGTTTCACAGAATGCTTCTGTGTTGTTTCTATTTGAAGATAATACTTTTTCCACAATAGGCCCCTTAGCCCTCGGAATGTCCACTTGCAGTTTCTACAGAAAGAGTCTTTCAGAACTGCTCAATCAAAGGTAAGCTTTGACTCTGTTAGTTGAATGCACAGAACAGAAAGGCATTTCACAGAATGCATTTGTTTAGTTTTTATGTGAAGATATAACTTTTTCCAATATAGGCCTCTTAGCCCTCCGAATGTCAACTTGCAGTTTCTACAGAAAGAGTGTTTCAGAACTGCTCAAACAAAAGTAAGCTTGAACTCTGTTAGTTGAATGCACACAACAGAAAGAATTTTCACAGAATTCTTCTGTGTATTTTTGATTTGAATATATGCCTTTTTCCACTATCAGCCCCTTAGCGTTCCGGATGTCCACTTGCAGTTTCTACAGAAAGATAATTTCAGAACTGCTCAATCAAAAATAAGTTTCAACTCTGTTAGTTGAATGCACAGAAGAGAAAGAAGTTTCACAGAATGCTTCTGTGTAGTATTTATTTGAAGATATTCCTTATTATACTATGGGCCCATTAGCACTAAAAATGGCCACATGCAGTTTCTACAGACAGAGTGTTTCCGATATGCTCAATACAAAGTAAGCTTCAACTCTGTTAGTTGAACGCACAGAACAGAAAGAAGTCTCACAGAATGCTTCTCTGTAGTTTTTATTTGGAGATATTTCTTTTTGCACTATAGGCCCTTAGCGCTCCAAATGTCCACTTGCAGTTTCTACAGAAAGAGTGTTTGAGAACTGTTCAATCAAATGTAAGCTTTAACTCTGTTAGTTGAATGCACAGAACAGAAAGGCGTTTCACAGAATGCTTTTGTGTAGTTTTTATTTGAAGATATCCCTTTTTCCACTATAGGCCCCTTAGTGTTCTGAGTTTCCACTTGCACTTTCTACAGAAAGATTGTTTCAGAATTGCTCAATCAAAAGTAAGCTTCAACTATGTTAGTTGAATGCACAGAACAGAAAGAAGTTTAACAGAATGCGTCTGTGTAGTTTTATTTGAGGATGCTCCTTTTTCCACAATTGGCCCCTTAGCCTTCGGAATGTACACTTGCAGTTTCTACAGAAAGGGTGTTTCAGAACTGCTCAATCAAAAGTAAGCTTCAACTCTGTTAGTTGAATACACAGAACAGAAAGAAGTTTCATAGAATGCTTCTGTGTAGTTTTCTTTTGAAGATACTCCTTTTTCCACTGTAGTCCGCTTAGCGCTCAGAAGGTCAACTTGCAGTTTCTACAGAAAGAGAGTTTCAGAACTGCTCAATCAAAAGTAAGCTTCAACTCTGTTAGTTGAACGCACAGAACAGAAAGAAGTCTCACAGAATGCTTCTCTGTAGTTTTTATTTGGAGATATTTCTTTTTGCACTATAGGCCCCTTAGCGCTCCAAATGTCCACTTGCAGTTTCTACAGAAAGAGTGTTTGAGAACTGTTCAATCAAATGTAAGCTTTAACTCTGTTAGTTGAATGCACAGAACAGAAAGGCGTTTCACAGAATGCTTTTGTGTAGTTTTTATTTGAAGATATCCCTTTTTCCACTATAGGCCCCTTAGTGTTCTGAGTTTCCACTTGCACTTTCTACAGAAACAATGTTTCAGAATTGCTCAATCAAAAGTAAGCTTCAACTATGTTAGTTGAATGCACAGAACAGAAAGAAGTTTAACAGAATGCGTCTGTGTAGTTTTATTTGAGGATGCTCCTTTTTCCACAATTGGCCCCTTAGCCTTCGGAATGTACACTTGCAGTTTCTACAGAAAGGGTGTTTCAGAACTGCTCAATCAAAAGTAAGCTTCAACTCTGTTAGTTGAATACACAGAACAGAAAGAAGTTTCATAGAATGCTTCTGTGTAGTTTTTATTTGAAGATATTTATTTTTCAACTATTCCCCTTCGTGCTCTGAATGTCCACTTGCAGTTTCTACAGAAAGCGTGTTTCAGAACTGCTCAATCAAAAGTAAGCTTTAACTCTGTTAGTTGAATGCACAGAACAGAAAGAAGTTTCACAGAATGATTCTGCGTAATTTTGATTTGAATATATTCCCTTTTCCACTATATTCCCATTAGCGTTCCGGATGTCCACTTGCAGTTTCTACAGAAAAAGTGTTTCAGAACTGCTCAATCAAAAGTAAGCTTCAACTCTGTTAGTTGAATGCACAGAACAGAAAGAAGTTTCACAGAATGCATCTGTGTAGACTTTATTTTAAGATATTCCTTTTTCCACTATAGGCCCCTTAGCGCTCCTATGTCCACTTACAGTTTCTACAGAAAGAGAGTTTCAGAACTGCTCAATCCAAAGTAAGCTTCAACTCTGTTAGTTGAATGCACAGAACAGAAAGTAGTTTCACAGAATGCTTCTGTGTAGTTTTTATTTGAGGATATTCCTTTTTCCACATTGGCCCCTTTGCGTTCGGAATGTACACTTGCAGTTTGTTCAGAAAGAGTGTTGCAGAACTGCTCAATCAAAAACAAGCTTCAACTCTGTTATTTGAATGCACAGAAGACAAAGAAGTTTCACAGAATGCTTCTGTGTTGTTTCTATTTGAAGATAATACTTTTTCCACAATAGGCCCCTTAGCCCTCGGAATGTCCACTTGCAGTTTCTACAGAAAGAGTCTTTCAGAACTGCTCAATCAAAAGTAAGCTTTAACTCTGTTAGTTGAATGCACAGAACAGAAAGGCATTTCACAGAATGCATTTGTTTAGTTTTTATGTGAAGATATAACTTTTTCCAATATAGGCCTCTTAGCCCTCCGAATGTCAACTTGCAGTTCCTACAGAAAGAGTGTTTCAGAACTGCTCAAACAAAAGTAAGCTTGAACTCTGTTAGTTGAATGCACACAACAGAAAGAATTTTCACAGAATTCTTCTGTGTATTTTTGATTTGAATATATGCCTTTTTCCACTATCAGCCCCTTAGCGTTCCGGATGTCCACTTGCAGTTTTTACAGAAAGATAATTTCAGAACTGCTCAATCAAAAGTAAGTTTCAACTCTGTTAGTTGAATGCACAGAAGAGAAAGAAGTTTCACAGAATGCTTCTGTGTAGTATTTATTTGAAGATATTCCTTATTATACTATGGGCCCATTAGCACTAAAAATGGCCACATGCAGTTTCTACAGACAGAGTGTTTCCGATATGCTCAATACAAAGTAAGCTTCAACTCTGTTAGTTGAACGCACAGAACAGAAAGAAGTCTCACAGAATGCTTCTCTGTAGTTTTTATTTGGAGATATTTCTTTTTGCACTATAGGCCCCTTAGCGCTCCAAATGTCCACTTGCAGTTTCTACAGAAAGAGTGTTTGAGAACTGTTCAATCAAATGTAAGCTTTAACTCTGTTAGTTGAATGCACAGAACAGAAAGGCGTTTCACAGAATGCTTTTGTGTAGTTTTTATTTGAAGATATCCCTTTTTCCACTATAGGCCCCTTAGTGTTCTGAGTTTCCACTTGCAGTTTCTACAGAAAGAATGTTTCAGAATTGCTCAATCAAAAGTAAGCTTCAACTATGTTAGTTGAATGCACAGAACAGAAAGAAGTTTAACAGAATGCGTCTGTGTAGTTTTATTTGAGGATGCTCCTTTTTCCACAATTGGCCCCTTAGCCTTCGGAATGTACACTTGCAGTTTCTACAGAAAGGGTGTTTCAGAACTGCTCAATCAAAAGTAAGCTTCAACTCTGTTAGTTGAATACACAGAACAGAAAGAAGTTTCATAGAATGCTTCTGTGTAGTTTTCTTTTGAAGATACTCCTTTTTCCACTGTAGTCCGCTTAGCGCTCAGAAGGTCAACTTGCAGTTTCTACAGAAAGAGTGATTCAGAACTGCTCAATCAAAAGTAAGCTTCAACTCTGTTAGTTGAACGCACAGAACAGAAAGAAGTATCACAGAATGCTTCTCTGTAGTTTTATTTGGAGATATTTCTTTTTGCACTATAGGCCCCTTAGCGCTCCAAATGTCCACTTGCAGTTTCTACAGAAAGAGTGTTTGAGAACTGTTCAATCAAATGTAAGCTTTAACTCTGTTAGTTGAATGCACAGAACAGAAAGGCGTTTCACAGAATGCTTTTGTGTAGTTTTTATTTGAAGATATCCCTTTTTCCACTATAGGCCCCTTAGTGTTCTGAGTTTCCACTTGCACTTTCTACAGAAACAATGTTTCAGAATTGCTCAATCAAAAGTAAGCTTCAACTATGTTAGTTGAATGCACAGAACAGAAAGAAGTTTAACAGAATGCGTCTGTGTAGTTTTATTTGAGGATGCTCCTTTTTCCACAATTGGCCCCTTAGCCTTCGGAATGTACACTTGCAGTTTCTACAGAAAGGGTGTTTCAGAACTGCTCAATCAAAAGTAAGCTTCAACTCTGTTAGTTGAATACACAGAACAGAAAGAAGTTTCATAGAATGCTTCTGTGTAGTTTTTATTTGAAGATATTTATTTTTCAACTATTCCCCTTCGTGCTCTGAATGTCCACTTGCAGTTTCTACAGAAAGCGTGTTTCAGAACTGCTCAATCAAAAGTAAGCTTTAACTCTGTTAGTTGAATGCACAGAACAGAAAGAAGTTTCACAGAATGATTCTGCGTAATTTTGATTTGAATATATTCCCTTTTCCACTATATTCCCATTAGCGTTCCGGATGTCCACTTGCAGTTTCTACAGAAAAAGTGTTTCAGAACTGCTCAATCAAAAGTAAGCTTCAACTCTGTTAGTTGAATGCACAGAACAGAAAGAAGTTTCACAGAATGCATCTGTGTAGACTTTATTTTAAGATATTCCTTTTTCCACTATAGGCCCCTTAGCGCTCCTATGTCCACTTACAGTTTCTACAGAAAGAGAGTTTCAGAACTGCTCAATCCAAAGTAAGCTTCAACTCTGTTAGTTGAATGCACAGAACAGAAAGTAGTTTCACAGAATGCTTCTGTGTAGTTTTTATTTGAGGATATTCCTTTTTCCACATTGGCCCCTTTGCGTTCGGAATGTACACTTGCAGTTTGTTCAGAAAGAGTGTTGCAGAACTGCTCAATCAAAAACAAGCTTCAACTCTGTTATTTGAATGCACAGAAGACAAAGAAGTTTCACAGAATGCTTCTGTGTTGTTTCTATTTGAAGATAATACTTTTTCCACAATAGGCCCCTTAGCCCTCGGAATGTCCACTTGCAGTTTCTACAGAAAGAGTCTTTCAGAACTGCTCAATCAAAGGTAAGCTTTGACTCTGTTAGTTGAATGCACAGAACAGAAAGGCATTTCACAGAATGCATTTGTTTAGTTTTTATGTGAAGATATAACTTTTTCCAATATAGGCCTCTTAGCCCTCCGAATGTCAACTTGCAGTTCCTACAGAAAGAGTGTTTCAGAACTGCTCAAACAAAAGTAAGCTTGAACTCTGTTAGTTGAATGCACACAACAGAAAGAATTTTCACAGAATTCTTCTGTGTATTTTTGATTTGAATATATGCCTTTTTCCACTATCAGCCCCTTAGCGTTCCGGATGTCCACTTGCAGTTTCTACAGAAAGATAATTTCAGAACTGCTCAATCAAAAGTAAGTTTCAACTCTGTTAGTTGAATGCACAGAAGAGAAAGAAGTTTCACAGAATGCTTCTGTGTAGTATTTATTTGAAGATATTCCTTATTATACTATGGGCCCATTAGCACTAAAAATGGCCACATGCAGTTTCTACAGACAGAGTGTTTCCGATATGCTCAATACAAAGTAAGCTTCAACTCTGTTAGTTGAACGCACAGAACAGAAAGAAGTCTCACAGAATGCTTCTCTGTAGTTTTTATTTGGAGATATTTCTTTTTGCACTATAGGCCCCTTAGCGCTCCAAATGTCCACTTGCAGTTTCTACAGAAAGAGTGTTTGAGAACTGTTCAATCAAATGTAAGCTTTAACTCTGTTAGTTGAATGCACAGAACAGAAAGGCGTTTCACAGAATGCTTTTGTGTAGTTTTTATTTGAAGATATCCCTTTTTCCACTATAGGCCCCTTAGTGTTCTGAGTTTCCACTTGCACTTTCTACAGAAACAATGTTTCAGAATTGCTCAATCAAAAGTAAGCTTCAACTATGTTAGTTGAATGCACAGAACAGAAAGAAGTTTAACAGAATGCGTCTGTGTAGTTTTATTTGAGGATGCTCCTTTTTCCACAATTGGCCCCTTAGCCTTCGGAATGTACACTTGCAGTTTCTACAGAAAGGGTGTTTCAGAACTGCTCAATCAAAAGTAAGCTTCAACTCTGTTAGTTGAATACACAGAACAGAAAGAAGTTTCATAGAATGCTTCTGTGTAGTTTTTATTTGAAGATATTTATTTTTCAACTATTCCCCTTCGTGCTCTGAATGTCCACTTGCAGTTTCTACAGAAAGCGTGTTTCAGAACTGCTCAATCAAAAGTAAGCTTTAACTCTGTTAGTTGAATGCACAGAACAGAAAGAAGTTTCACAGAATGATTCTGCGTAATTTTGATTTGAATATATTCCCTTTTCCACTATATTCCCATTAGCGTTCCGGATGTCCACTTGCAGTTTCTACAGAAAAAGTGTTTCAGAACTGCTCAATCAAAAGTAAGCTTCAACTCTGTTAGTTGAATGCACAGAACAGAAAGAAGTTTCACAGAATGCATCTGTGTAGACTTTATTTTAAGATATTCCTTTTTCCACTATAGGCCCCTTAGCGCTCCTATGTCCACTTACAGTTTCTACAGAAAGAGAGTTTCAGAACTGCTCAATCCAAAGTAAGCTTCAACTCTGTTAGTTGAATGCACAGAACAGAAAGTAGTTTCACAGAATGCTTCTGTGTAGTTTTATTTGAGGATATTCCTTTTTCCACATTGGCCCCTTTGCGTTCGGAATGTACACTTGCAGTTTGTTCAGAAAGAGTGTTGCAGAACTGCTCAATCAAAAACAAGCTTCAACTCTGTTATTTGAATGCACAGAAGACAAAGAAGTTTCACAGAATGCTTCTGTGTTGTTTCTATTTGAAGATAATACTTTTTCCACAATAGGCCCCTTAGCCCTCGGAATGTCCACTTGCAGTTTCTACAGAAAGAGTCTTTCAGAACTGCTCAATCAAAGGTAAGCTTTGACTCTGTTAGTTGAATGCACAGAACAGAAAGGCATTTCACAGAATGCATTTGTTTAGTTTTTATGTGAAGATATAACTTTTTCCAATATAGGCCTCTTAGCCCTCCGAATGTCAACTTGCAGTTCCTACAGAAAGAGTGTTTCAGAACTGCTCAAACAAAAGTAAGCTTGAACTCTGTTAGTTGAATGCACACAACAGAAAGAATTTTCACAGAATTCTTCTGTGTATTTTTGATTTGAATATATGCCTTTTTCCACTATCAGCCCCTTAGCGTTCCGGATGTCCACTTGCAGTTTCTACAGAAAGATAATTTCAGAACTGCTCAATCAAAAGTAAGTTTCAACTCTGTTAGTTGAATGCACAGAAGAGAAAGAAGTTTCACAGAATGCTTCTGTGTAGTATTTATTTGAAGATATTCCTTATTATACTATGGGCCCATTAGCACTAAAAATGGCCACATGCAGTTTCTACAGACAGAGTGTTTCCGATATGCTCAATACAAAGTAAGCTTCAACTCTGTTAGTTGAACGCACAGAACAGAAAGAAGTCTCACAGAATGCTTCTCTGTAGTTTTTATTTGGAGATATTTCTTTTTGCACTATAGGCCCCTTAGCGCTCCAAATGTCCACTTGCAGTTTCTACAGAAAGAGTGTTTGAGAACTGTTCAATCAAATGTAAGCTTTAACTCTGTTAGTTGAATGCACAGAACAGAAAGGCGTTTCACAGAATGCTTTTGTGTAGTTTTTATTTGAAGATATCCCTTTTTCCACTATAGGCCCCTTAGTGTTCTGAGTTTCCACTTGCACTTTCTACAGAAACAATGTTTCAGAATTGCTCAATCAAAAGTAAGCTTCAACTATGTTAGTTGAATGCACAGAACAGAAAGAAGTTTAACAGAATGCGTCTGTGTAGTTTTATTTGAGGATGCTCCTTTTTCCACAATTGGCCCCTTAGCCTTCGGAATGTACACTTGCAGTTTCTACAGAAAGGGTGTTTCAGAACTGCTCAATCAAAAGTAAGCTTCAACTCTGTTAGTTGAATGCACAGAACAGAAAGTAGTTTCGCAGAATGCTTCTGTGTAGTTTTTATTTGAGGATATTCCTTTTTCCACATTGGCCCCTTTGCGTTCGGAATGTACACTTGCAGTTTGTTCAGAAAGAGTGTTTCAGAACTGCTCAATCAAAAACAAGCTTCAACCCTGCTATTTGAATGCACAGAAGACAAAGTAGTTTCACAGAATGCTTCTGTGTTGTTTCTATTTGAAGATAATCCTTTTTCCACTATAGGCCCCTTAGCCCTCGGAATGTCCACTTGCAGTTTCTACAGAAAGAGTATTTCAGAACTGCTCAATCAAAAGTAAGTTTCAACTCTGTTAGTTGAATGCACAGAAGAGAAGAAGTTTCACAGAATGCTTCTGTGTAGTATTTATTTGAAGATATTCCTTATTATACTATGGGCCCATTAGCACTAAAAATGGCCACATGCAGTTTCTACAGACAGAGTGTTTCAGATATGCTCAATACAAAGTAAGCTTCAACTCTGTTAGTTGAACGCACAGAACAGAAAGAAGTCTCACAGAATGCTTCTCTGTAGTTTTTATTTGGAGATATTTCTTTTTGCACTATAGGCCCCTTAGCGCTCCGAATGTCCACTTGCAGTTTCTACAGAAAGAGTGTTTGAGAACTGTTCAATCAAATGTAAGCTTTAACTCTGTTAGTTGAATGCACAGAACAGAAAGAAGTTTCACAGAATGCATCTGTGTAGACTTTATTTTAAGATATTCCTTTTTCCACTATAGGCCCCTTAGCGCTCCGAATGTGCACTTACAGTTTCTACAGAAAGAGTGTTTCAGAACTGCTCAATCAAAAGTAAGCTTCAACTCTGTTAGTTGAATGCACAGAACAGAAAGTAGTTTCGCAGAATGCTTCTGTGTAGTTTTTATTTGAGGATATTCCTTTTTCCACATTGGCCCCTTTGCGTTCGGAATGTACACTTGCAGTTTGTTCAGAAAGAGTGTTTCAGAACTGCTCAATCAAAAACAAGCTTCAACCCTGCTATTTGAATGCACAGAAGACAAAGTAGTTTCACAGAATGCTTCTGTGTTGTTTCTATTTGAAGATAATCCTTTTTCCACTATAGGCCCCTTAGCCCTCGGAATGTCCACTTGCAGTTTCTACAGAAAGAGTATTTCAGAACTGCTCAATCAAAAGTAAGTTTCAACTCTGTTAGTTGAATGCACAGAAGAGAAGAAGTTTCACAGAATGCTTCTGTGTAGTATTTATTTGAAGATATTCCTTATTATACTATGGGCCCATTAGCACTAAAAATGGCCACATGCAGTTTCTACAGACAGAGTGTTTCAGATATGCTCAATACAAAGTAAGCTTCAACTCTGTTAGTTGAACGCACAGAACAGAAAGAAGTCTCACAGAATGCTTCTCTGTAGTTTTTATTTGGAGATATTTCTTTTTGCACTATAGGCCCCTTAGCGCTCCGAATGTCCACTTGCAGTTTCTACAGAAAGAGTGTTTGAGAACTGTTCAATCAAATGTAAGCTTTAACTCTGTTAGTTGAATGCACAGAACAGAAAGGCGTTTCACAGAATGCTTTTGTGTAGTTTTTATTTGAAGATATCCCTTTTTCCACTATAGGCCCCTTAGTGTTCTGAGTTTCCACTTGCACTTTCTACAGAAACAATGTTTCAGAACTGCTCAATCAAAAGTAAGCTTCAACTATGTTAGTTGAATGCACAGAACAGAAAGAAGTTTAACAGAATGCGTCTGTGTAGTTTTATTTGAGGATGCTCCTTTTTCCACAATTGGCCCCTTAGCCTTCGGAATGTACACTTGCAGTTTCTACAGAAAGGGTGTTTCAGAACTGCTCAATCAAAAGTAAGCCTCAACTCTGTTAGTTGAATACACAGAACAGAAAGAAGTTTCATAGAATGCTTCTGTGTAGTATTCTTTTGAAGATACTCCTTTTTCCACTGTAGTCCGCTTAGCGCTCAGAAGGTCAACTTGCAGTTTCTACAGAAAGAGTGATTCAGAACTGCTCAATCAAAAGTAAGCTTCAACTCTATTAGTTCAATGCACAGAAGAGAAAGAAGTTTCACAGAATGCTTCTGTGTAGTTTTTATTTGAAGATATTTATTTTTCAACTATTCCCCTTCGTGCTCTGAATGTCCACTTGCAGTTTCTACAGAAAGCGTGTTTCAGAACTGCTCAATCAAAAGTAAGCTTCAACTCTGTTAGTTGAATGCACAGAACAGTAAGAAGTTTCACAGAATGCTTCTTTGTAGTTTGTATTTGAAGACATATCTTTTTGCTCCATAGGCCGCTTAGCGCTCTGAATGTCAACTTGCAGATTCTACAGAAAGAGTGTTTCTCAACTGCTCAATCAAAAGTAAGCTTAAACTCTGTTAGTTGAATGCACAGAACAGAAAGGCGTTTCACAGAATGGTTTTGTGTAGTTTTTATTTGAAGATATTCCTTTTTCCACTATAGGCCTCTTAGTGTTCCGAATTTTCTCTTGCAGTTTCTACAGAAAGAATGTTTCAGAACTCCCCAATCAAAAGTGTGCTTTAACTCCGTTAGTTGAATGCACAGAACAGAAAAAGTTTTCACAGAATTCTTCTGTGTAGTTTTGATTTGAAGATATTCCTTTATCCACTTTAGGCCCCTTAGCATTCCGATTGTCCACTTGCAGTTACTACAGAAAGAGTGTTTCAGAACTGCTCAATCAAAAGTCAGCTTTAACTCTGTTAGTTGAATGCACAGAACAGAAAGAAGTTTCACAGAATGATTCTGCGTAATTTTGATTTGAATATATTCCCTTTTCCACTATATTCCCATTAGCGTTCCGGATGTCCACTTGCAGTTTCTACAGAAAAAGTGTTTCAGAACTGCTCAATCAAAAGTAAGCTTCAACTCTGTTAGTTGAATGCACAGAACAGAAAGAAGTTTCACAGAATGCATCTGTGTAGACTTTAATTTAAGATATTCCTTTTTCCACTATAGGCCCCTTAGCGCTCCGAATGTGCACTTACAGTTTCTACAGAAAGAGTGTTTCAGAACTGCTCAATCAAAAGTAAGCTTCAACTCTGTTAGTTGAATGCACAGAACAGAAAGTAGTTTCGCAGAATGCTTCTGTGTAGTTTTTATTTGAGGATATTCCTTTTTCCACATTGGCCCCTTTGCGTTCGGAATGTACACTTGCAGTTTGTTCAGAAAGAGTGTTTCAGAACTGCTCAATCAAAAACAAGCTTCAACTCTGCTATTTGAATGCACAGAAGACAAAGAAGTTTCACAGAATGCTTCTGTGTTGTTTCTATTTGAAGATAATACTTTTTCCACTATAGGCCCCTTAGCCCTCGGAATGTCCACTTGCAGTTTCTACAGAAAGAGTATTTCAGAACTGCTCAATCAAAGGTAAGCTTTAACTCTGTTAGTTGAATGCACAGAACAGAAAGGCGTTTCACAGAATGCATTTGTTTAGTTTTTATGAGAAGATATACCTTTTTCCAATATAGGCCTCTTAGCCCTCCAAATGTCAACTTGCAGTTTCTACAGAAAGAGTGTTTCAGAACTGCTCAAACAAAAGTAAGCTTGAACTCTGTTAGTTGAATGCACACAACAGAAAGAATTTTCACAGAACTCTTCTGTGTATTTTTGATTTGAATATATTCCTTTTTCCACTATCAGCCCCTTAGCGTTCCGGATGTCCACTTGCAGTTTCTTCAGAAAGAGTATTTCAGAACTGCTCAATCAAAAGTAAGTTTCAACTCTGTTAGTTGAATGCACAGAACAGAAAGAAGTTTCACAGAATGCTTCTGTGTAGTTTTTATTTGAAGATATTCCTTATTATACTATGGGCCCATTAGCACTAAAAATGGCCACATGCAGTTTCTACAGACAGAGTGTTTCAGATATGCTCAATACAAAGTAAGCTTCAACTCTGTTAGTTGAACGCACAGAACAGAAAGAAGTCTCACAGAATGCTTCTCTGTAGTTTTTATTTGGAGATATTTCTTTTTGCACTATAGGCCCCTTAGCGCTCCGAATGTCCACTTGCAGTTTCTACAGAAAGAGTGTTTCAGAACTGCTCAATCAAAACTAAGCTTCAACCCTGTTTGTTGAATGCACAGAAAAGAAAGGAGTTTCACAGAATGCTTCTGTGTTATTTTTATTTGGACATATCTCTTTTTCCACTATAGGCCCCTTAGTGCTCCGAATGTCCACTTGCAGTTTCTTCAGAAAGAGTGTTTCAGAACTGCTGAATCAAAAGTAATCTTCAACTCTGTTAGTTGAATACACAGAACAGAAAGAACATTTACAGAATGCTTCTGTGTAGTTTCCATTATAAGATATTCCTTTTTCCCCTACAGGCCCCTTAACTCTCGGAATGTCAACTTGCAGTTTCTACAGAAATACTGTTTCAGAGCTGCTCAATCAAAAGTAAGCTTCAACTCTGGTAGTTGAATGCAGAGGGCAGAAAGAAGTTTCACTGAAGGCTTCTGTGTAGTTTTTATTTGGAGATATTACTTTTTACACTGTATGCCCCTTATCGCTCGGAATGTCCACTTGCAGTTTCTACAGAAAGAGTGTTTGAGAACTGTTCAATCAAAAGTAAGCTTCAACTCTGTGAGTTCAATGCACAGAACAGAAAGTATTTTCACAGAATTCTTCTGTGTAGTTTTTATTTGGAGATATTTCTTTTTCCACTGTAGGACCCTGAGCGCTCCTATTGTCCATTTGCAGTTTCTCCAGAAAGAGTGTTTCAGAACTGCTCAATCAAAAGTAAGCTTCAACTCTGTTAGTTGAATGCACAGAACAGAAAGAAGTTTCACAGAATGCTTCTGTGTAGTTTGTATTTGAAGACATATGTTTTTCCTTTATATGCCACTTAGCGCCACGATTGTCAACTTGCGGTTTCTACAGAAAGAGTGTTTCAGAACTGTTCAATCAAACGTAAGCTTTAACTCTGTTAGTTGAATGTACAGAACAGAAAGGCGTTTCACAGAATGCTTCTGTGTAGTATTTATTTTAAGATACTCCTTTTTCCACTATAGGCCCATTAGTGCTCGGAATGTCAACTTGCCGTTTCAACAGAAAGAGTGTTTCAGATCTGCTAAACTTAAAGTAACCTTCAAATCTGTTAGTTGAATGCACAGAACAGATAGAAGTTTCAGAGAAGGCTTCTGTATAGTTTTTATTTGGAGATATTCCTTTTTCCACTATAGGCCCCTTAGCGCTCAGAATGTCCACTTGCAGTTTCTTCAGAAAGAGTGTTTCAGAACTGCTCAATCAGAAGTAAGCTTCAACTCCCTTTGTTGAATGCAGAGAACAGAAAGAAGTTTCACAGAATGCTCCTGTGTAGTTTTTATTTGGAGATATTCTTTTTTACACTATAGGTCCCTTAGTGCTCCGATTGTCCACTTGCATTTTCTGCAGAAACAGTGTTTCAGATCTGCTCATTCAAAAGTGTACTTCAACTCTGTTAGTTGAATGCACTGAACAGAACGAAGTTTCACAGAATGCTTCTTTGTAGTTTTTATTTGAAGATATTCCTTTTTCCACTATTAGCCTCTTAGGGCTCCGAATGTAGACTTGCAGTTTGTACAGATAGAGTGTTTCATAACTACTCAATGAAAAGTAAGGTTCAACTCTGTTTGTTGAATGCAGAGATCAGAAAGAAGTTTCACAGAATGCTTTTGTGTAGTTTTTATTCGAAGATATTCCTTTTTCCAATATAGGCATCATAGTGTTCCAAATATCCACTTGCAGTTTCTACAGAAAGAGTGTTTCAAATCTCCTCAATCAAAGGTAAGTTTCAACACTGTTAGTTGAATGCACAGATCAGAAAGTATTCTCACCGAATGCTTCTGTGTAGTTTTTATTCAAGTTATTCCTTTTTCGACAATAGGCCTCTTAGCGCTACGAATGACCACTAGCTGTTTCTCCATAAAGAGTGTTTCGGAACTGCTCAATCAAAAGTAAGGTTCAGCTCTGTTACTTCAATGCACAGATCAGAAAGCAGTTTCACAGAATGCTTCTTTGAAGTTTTTATTTGAAGGTTTTCCTTTTTCCACTACAGGCCTCTTAGCGCTCCGAATGTCCACTTGCAGTTTCTACAGAAAGAGTGTTTCAGAACTGCTCAATAAAAAGTGAGGTTCAACTCTGTTAGTTGAATGCATAGATCAGAAAGAAGTTATACAGAATGCTTCTGTGGTTTTATTTGAAGATATTCCTTTTTCCACTATCGGCCTCTTAGCGCTCCGAATGTCCACTTGCTGTTTCTACTGAAAGAGTGTTTCAGGACTGCTCAATTAAAAGTAAGGTTCAACTCTGTCAGTGGAATGCACAGATCAGAAAGTGTTTCTCAGAATGTTTCTGTGTAGTTTTTATTTGAAGATTTTCCTTTTTCCACTATAGGCTTCTTAGCGCTCCAAATGTCCACTTGCAGTTTCGACAAAGAGTGTTTCAGAACTGCTCAGTCAAAAGTAAGCTTCAACCCTTTTAGATGAATGCACAGATCAGAAAGAAGTTTCGCAGAATCCTTCTGTGTTGTTTTTATTTGAAGATATTCCTTTTTCCACCATAGGCCACTTTGCACTCCGAATGTCCAATTGCAGTTTCTACAGAAAGAGTGTTTCAGGACTGCTCAATCAAAAGAAAAGTTCATCCCTTTTTGTTGAAGGCACATATCAAAAAGTGTTTCACAGAATGCTTCTGTGTAGTTTTTATTTGAAGATATTACTTTTTCCAATATAGGCCCCTTAGCGCTCCGAATGTCCACTTGATGTTTCTACAGAAAGTGTGTTTCAGAACTGCTCAACCAAAAGTAAGGTTCAACTCTGTTAGTTGAATATACCGATCAGAAAGAAGTTTCACAGAATGCTTCTGCGTAGTTTTTATTTGAAGATATTCCTTTTTCAGTATAGGCCTCTTAGCGCTTCGAATGTCCACTTCCAGTTTCTACAGAAAAAGTGTTTCAGAACTGCTCAATCAAAAGTAAGGTTCAACTCTGTTAGATGAATGCACAGATCAGAAAGAAGTTTCACACAATGCCTCAGGTTAGTTTTTATTTTAAGATATTCCTTTTTCCACTATTAGCCTCTTAGGGCTCTGAATGTCCAATTGCAGTTTGTACAGATAGAGTGTTTCAGAACTGCTCAATGAAAAGTAAGGTTCAACTCTGTTAGTTGAATGCGCAGATCAGAATGTAGTTTCACAGAATCCTTCTGTGTAGTTTTTATTTGAAGGTATTCCTTTTTCCACAATAGGCCTCTTAGCGCTCCGAATGTCCACTTGCAGTTTCTACAGAAAGAGAGTTTCAGAATTTTTCAATCAAAATTTAGGTTCAAATCTGTTAGTTGAATGAACAGATCAGAAAGAATTTTCACAGAATGCTTCTGTGTAGTTTTTATTTGAAGTTATTCCTTTTTCCGCTATAGGCCTCTAAGCGCTATGAATGTCCACTTGCAGTTTCTACAGAAAGAGTGTTTCAGAACTGTTCAATGAAAAGTAAGGTTGAACTCTGTTACTTGAATGCACAGATCAGAAAGAAGTTTCACAGAATGCTGCTGTGTAGTTTTTATGTGAAGATGTTCCTTTTTCCTCTATAAGCATCTTATTGTTCCAAACATCCACTTGCAGTTTCTACAGAAAGAGTGTTTCAAAACTCCTCAATCAAAAGTAAGTTTCAACTCTTTTAGCTGAATGCACAGATCAGGAAGAAGTTTCACAGAATGCTTCTGTGTAGTTTCCATTGGAAGATATTCCTTTTCCCACTATAGGCCTCTTAGTGCTACGAATGACCACTTGGAGCTTCTACAGAAAGAGTGTTTCAGAACTGCTCAATCAAAAGTAAGGTTCAACTCTGTTAGTTCAATGCACAGATCAGAAAGCAGTTTCACAGAATGCATCTGAGTAGTTTTTATTTGAAGATTTTCCTTTTTCCACTATAGGCCTCTTAGCGCTCCGAATGTCCACTTGCAGTATTTACAGAAAGAGTGTTTCAGAACTGCTCAAACAAAAGTAAAGTTGAAATCTGTTAGTTGAATGCACAGATCAGAAAGAAGTTTCACAGAATGCTTCTGTGTAGTTTTTATTTGAAGATATTCCTTTTTCCACCATAGCCTCTTAGCGCTCCGAATGTCCACTTGCAGTTTCTTGTGAAAGAGTGTTTCGGAACTGCTCAATCAAAAAGAAGGTTCCACTCTGTCAGTTCAATGCGCATATCAGAAAGTAGATTCACAGGGTGCTGCTGTGTAATTTTTATTTGAAGATATTCCTTTTTACGTTGTAGGCCTCATAGCGCTGCGATTGACCACTTGCTGTTTCTATAGAAAGAGTGTTTCAGAACTGCTCAATCAAAAGTAAGGTTGCACTCTGTTAGTTGAATGCACAGATCAGCAAGGATTTTCACAGAAATTTTCTGTGTAGTTTTTATTAGAAGACTTTCCTTTTTCCACTATAGGCCTCTAAGCGCTGCGAATGTCCAATTGCAGTTTCTTCAGAGTGTTTCAGAACTGCTCAATCAACAGTAAGTTTGAACTCTGCTAGTGGAATTAACAGATCAGAAAGGATTTTCACAGAATGTTTCTGTGTAGTTTTTATTTGAACATTTTCCTTTTTCTACTATAGGCCTCTTAGCGCTGCAAATGTCCACTTGCAGTTTCGACAGAAAGAGTGTTTCAGAACTGCTCAGTCAAAAGTAATGTTCAGCACTGTTAGTTGAATGCACAGATCAGAAAGAAGTTTCGCAGAATGCTTCTGTGTTGTTTTTATTTTAAAATATTCTTTTTTCCACCATAGGCTTCTTAGCGCTCCGAATGTCCACTTGCGGTTTCTACAGAAATAGTGTTTCAGAACTGCACAATAAAATCTCATGTTCATCTCTGTTAGTTGAAAAAACAGATCAGAAAGAAGTTTCACAGAATGCTTCTGTGTAGTTTTTATTTGAAGATATTCATTTTTCCACTATTGGCCTCTTAGGGCTCCGTATGTCCACTTGCAGTTTCTACAGAAAGAGTGTTTCAGAACTGCACAATAAAAACTCATGTTCATCTCTGTTTGTTGAACGCACAGATCAGAAAGAAGTTTCACAGAATGCTTCTGTGTAGTTTTTATTTGAATATATCCGTTTTCCTCTTTAGGGCTCTTAGTGCTCCAAATATCCACTTACAGTTTCTACACAAAGAGTGTTTCAAAACTCCTCAATCAACAGTAAGACTCAACTCTCTTAGTTGAATGCACAGATGAGAAAGACGTTTCACAGAATGCTTCTGTGCAGTTTTTATTTGAGGATATTCTTTTTTCCACTCTTGGCCTCTTAGCCCTCCGAAAGTCCACTAGCAGTTTCTACAGACAGAGCGCTGCAGAACTGCTCAATCAAAAGGAAGGTTCAACTCTGTTAGTTGAATGAACAGATCAGAAAGAAGTTTCACAGAATGCTTCTGTGTAGTTTTTATATGAAGATATTCCTTTTTCCACTGTAGGCCTCTTAGCGCTCCGAATGTCCACTTGCAGTTTCCACTGAAAGACTGTTTCCGAACTGCTCAATCAAAAGTAATGTGGAACTCTGTTAGTTGAATGCACCGATCAGAAAGTAGTTTCACAGAATGTTTCTGTGTAGTTTTTATTTGCAGACTTTCCTTTTTCCACTATAGGCCCCTTAGCGCTACAAATGTCCAGTTGCACTTTCGACAGAAAGAGTGTTTCAGAACTGCTCAGTCAAAAGTAAGGTTCAACACTGTTAGTTGAATGCACAGTTCAGAAAGAGGTTTCGCAGAATGCTTCTCTGTTGTTTTTATTTGAAGATATTACTTTTTGCACCATAGGCCTCTTAGCGCTCTGAATGTCCACTTGCAGTTTCTACAGAAAGAGTGTTTCAGATCTGCTGAATCAAAAGTAAGGTTCAAATGTGTTAGTTGAATGCACAGATCAGAAAGAAGTTTCACAGAATGATTCTGTGTAGTTTTTATTTGAAGATATTACATTTTCCACCGTAGGCTCTCAGTGCTCCGAATGTCCCCTTTCACTTTCTACTGAAAGAGTGTTTCGGAACTGCTCAATCAAAAGGAAGGTTCAACTGTGTTAGTTGAATGCACAAGTCAGAAAGAAGTTTCACAGAATGCTTCTGTGTTGTTTTTATTTGAAGATATAACTTTTTCCACTCTACTGCTCTTAGCGCTCCGAATGTCCACTTGCACTTTCTACAGGAAGATTGTATCAGAACTGCTCAATGAAAAGAAAAGTTGAACTATGTTAGCTGAATGCACAGATCAGAAAGAAGTTTCACAGAATGCTTCTGTATAGTTTTTCTTTGAAGATATTCCTTTTTCCACTATAGGCCTCTTAGCGCTCCGAATGTCAACTTGCAGTTTCTACAGAAAGTGAGTTTCAAAACTGCTCAATCAAAAGTAAGGTTCAACTCTGTTAGTTGAATGCACAGATCAGAAAGGAGTTTCCCAGAATGCTTCTGTGTGGTTTTTATTTGAAGATATTCCTTTTTCCACTTTTGGCCTCTTTGCGCTGTGAATGTCCACTTGTGGTCTCTACAGAAAGAGTGCTTCAGAACTGCTCAATCAAAAGGAAGTTCAACTCTGTTACTTGAATGCACAGATCAGAAAGTAGTTTCACAGAATGCTTCTGTGTAGTTTTTATTTGAAGATATTCCTTTTTGCACTATAGGCCTCTTAGCGTTCCGAATGTCCACTTTCAGTTTCTACAGAAAGAGTGTTTCAGAACTGCTCAATGAAAAGTAAGGTTGAACTCTGTTAGTAGAATGCAAAGATCAGAAAGAAGTTTCACAGAATGCTTCTGTGTAGTTTTTATATGAAGATGTTCCTTTTTCCCCTATAGGCACCTTTGTGCTCCAAATATCTACTTGCAGTTTCTACAGAAAGCGTGTTTCAAAACTCCTCAATCAAAAGTAAGTTTCAACACTGTTAGTTGAAAGCACAGATCAGAAAGAAGTTTCACAGAATGCTTCTGTGTAGTTTTCATTTGTAGATATTCCTTTTTCCACTATAGGCCTCCTAGCGCTCCGAATGTCCACTTGCAGTTTCTACAGAAAGAGTGTTTCAGAACTGCTCAATCAAAGGTAATGTTCAACTCTGTTAGTTCAATGCAGAGATCACAAAGACGTTTCACAGAATGCTTCTGTGTAATTTTTATTTGAAGGTTTTCCTTTTCCACTATAGGCCTCTTAGTGCTTCGAATGTCCACTTGCAGTTTCTCCAGAAAGAGTGTTTAAGATCTGCTCAATCAATAAGCTTCAACTCTATAGGTTGAATGCACAGATCAGGAAGAAGTTTCACAGAATGCTTCTGTGGAGTTTTTATTTGAAGATATTCCTTTTTCCACTATAGGCCCCTTAGCGCTCCGAACGTCCAATTGCAGTTTCTACAGACAGTGTGTTTCAGATCTGCTCAATCAAGAGTAAAGTTCAACTCTTAGTTGAATGCACAGATCAGAAAGAAGTTTCACAGAATTCTTCAGTGCTGTTTTTATTTGAAGATATTCCTTTTTCCACTGTAGGCCTCTTAGCGCTCCGAATGTCCACTTGCAGCTTCTACAAAAACAGTGTTTCATAACTGCTCTATCAATAGTAAGCTTCAACTCTGTAAGTTGAATGCACAGATCAGAAACAAGTTTCACAGAATGCTTCTATGGAGTTTTTATTTGAAATATTCCTTTTTCCACTATAGGCCTCTTAGCGCTCCGAACGTCCAATTGCAGTTTCTACAGAAAGTGTGTTTCAGAACTGCTCAATCAAAAGTATGGTTCAACTCTGTTAGTTGAATGCACAGATCAGAAAGAAGTTTCACAGAATGCTTCTCTGTAGTTTTTATTTGAAGATATTCCTTTTTCCACTATAGGCCTCTTAGCTCAATGAATGTCTACTAGCAGTTTCTACAGAAAGAGTTTTTCAGAACTGCTCAATGAAAAGGAAGTTTGAATTCTGTTAGTTGAATGCACAGATCAGAAAGAAGTTTCACAGAATGATTCTCTGTAGTTTTTATTTGAAGATATTCTTTTTCCACTATAGGAATCTTAGCACTCTGAATGTCCACTTGCAGTTTCTACAGAAGGAGTGTTTCAGAACTGCTCAATCAAAATTACGGTTCAACTCTGTTATTTGATTGCACAGATCTGAAAGCTATTTCACAGAATGGTTCTGTGTAGTTTTTATTTGAAGATATTCCCTTTTCCACTACAGGCCTCTTAGCGCTCTGAATGTGCACTTTCAGTTTCTACAGAAAGACTGTTTCAAAACTGCTCAATGAAAAGTAAGGTTCAACACCCTTAGTTGAATGTACAGATCAGAAAGAAGTTTCACAGAATGCTTCTGCGTAGTTTTTATTTGAATATATTCCTTTTTCAGTATAGGCCTCTTAGCGCTCCGAATGTCCACTTCCAGTTTCTACAGAAAAAGTGTTTCAGAACTGCTCAATCAAAAGTAAGTTTCAACTCTGTTAGATGAATGCACAGATCAGAAAGATGTTTCACACAATGCCTCAGGGTAGTTTTTATTTGAAGATATTTCTTTCTCCACTATAGGCTCCTAAGCGCTCAGAATGTCCAATTGCAGTTTGTACAGATAGAGTGTTTCAGAACTGCTCAATAAAAACTCATGTTCATCTCTGTTATTTGAATGCACAGATCAGAAAGTAATTTCACAGAATGATTCTGTGTTGTTTTTATTTGAAGGTATTCCTTTTTCCACTATAGGCCTCTTAGCGCTGCGAATGCCCAAATGCAGTTTCAACATAAAGAGTGTTTCAGAACTGCTCAATGAAAAGTGAGGCTCAACAATTTTATTTGAATGCACAGATCAGCAGGAGGTTTCACAGAATCCTTCTGTATTGTATTTATTTGAAAATAATCCTTTTTCCACAATAGGCCTCTTAGCACTCCGAATGTCCACTTGCAGTTTCTGCAGAAAGAGAGTTTCAGAACTGCTCAATCACAAGTTAGGTTCAACTCTGTTAGTTGAATGCACAGATGAGAAAGAAGTTTCAGAGAATTCTTCCGTGTAGGCTTTATTTGAAGATATTCCTTTTTCCACTGTCGGCCTCTTAGCCCTCCGAATGTCCACTTGCAGCTTCTACAGAAAGAGTGTTTCAGTACTGCTCAATCAAAAGTACGGTTCAACTCTGTTAGTTGAATGCACAGATCAGAAAGAAATTTCACAGAATGCTTCTGTGTAGTTTTTATTTGAATATATTCCGTTTTCCTCTGTAGGCCTCGTAGTGAGCGAAATATCCACTTGCAGTTTCTACAGAAAGTGTGTTTCAAAACCCCTCAATGAAAAGTAAGTTTCAACTCTGTTATTTCAATGCACAGATCAGAAAGAAATTTCACAGAATGCTTCTGAGTAGTTTTGTTTGAAGGTATTCCTTTTTCCACTATAGACCTCTTAACGCTCCGAACGTCCAGTTGCAGTTTCTACAGAAAGAGGGTTTCAGAACTGGTCAATCAAAAGCAAGGTTCAACTCTGTTAGTTGAATGCACAGATCAGAAAGAAGTTTCACAGAATGCTTCTGTGTAGTTTTTATTTGAAGATATTCCTTTTTCCAATACAGGCTTCTTAGCGCTCTGAATGTCCACTTGCAGTTTCTACGGAAATAGTTTTTCAGAACTGCTCAATCAAAAGTAAGTTTGAATTGTCTTAGTTGAAGGCACAGATCGGAAAGATGTTTCACAGAAAGCTTCTGTGTAGGTTTTATTTGAAGATATTCCTTTTTCCACTTTAGGACTCTTAGCACTCCGAACGTCCACTTGCAGTTTGTACAGAAGGAGTGTTTCAGAACAGCTGAATCAAAAGTAAGGTTCAACTCTGTAAGTTGTATGCACAGATCTGAAAGCCGTTTCACAGAATGCTTCTGTGTCGTTTTTATTTGAAGATATTCCCTTTTCCACTATGGGCGTCTTAGCGCTCCGAATGTCTACTTATAGGTTCTACAGAAAGAGTGTTTCAGAACTGCTCAATCAAAAGTAAGGTTTAACTCTGTTAGTTGAATGGACAAATCAGAAAGAAGTTTCACAGAACGCTTCTCTGTAGTTTTTATTTGAAGTTATTCCTTTTTCCACTATAAGCCACTTAGCGCTCCGAATATACACTTGCAGTTTGTACGGAAAGAGTGTTTCAAAACTCCTCAATCAAAAGTAAGGTTCAACTCTGTTAGTTGAATGCACAGATTAGAAAGGAGTTTCACAGAATGTTACTGTTTAGTTTTTATTTGAAGATATTCCTTTTTCCACTATGGGACTCATAGCGCTCTGAATGTCCACGTGCAGTTTCGACAGAAAGAGTGTTTCACAACTGCTCAGTCAAAAGTAAGCTTCAACCCTGTTAGTTAAATGCACAGTTCAGAAAGAGGTTTCGCCAAATGCTTCTCTGTTGTTTTTATTTGAAGATATTCCTTTTTCCACCATCGGCCTCTTAGCACTCTGAATATCCACTTGTAGTTTCTACAGAAAGAGTGTCTCAGAACTGCTCAATCAAAAGTAAGGTTCAACTCTGTTAGTTGAATGCACAGATCAGAAAGAAGTTTCACAGAATACTTCTGTGTAGTTTATATTTGAAGATTTTACTTTTTTCATCCTAGGCTCTTAGCGCTCCGAATGTCCAATTGCAGTTTCTACTGAAAGACTGTTTCAGAACTGCTCAATCAAAGGGAAGGTTCCACTCTGTTAGTTGAATGCACAGTTCAGAAAGAAGCTTCACAGAGTGCTTCTGTGCAGTTTTTATGTGAAGATATTCCTTTTTCACTATAGGCCTCTTTTCGCTCCTAGTGTCCACTTGCAGTTTCCACAGAAAGAGTGTTTCAGAACTGCTCAATGAAAAGTAAAGTTCAACACTGTTAGTTGAATGCACAAATCAGAAAGAAGTTTCACAGAATCCTTCTGTGTTGTTTTTATTTGAAGATATTCCTTTTTCCACTCTACTCCTCTTAGCGCTCCGGATGTCCACTTGCAGTTTCTACAGAAAGAGTGTTTCAGAATTGCTCAATGAAAAGTAAGGTTGCACTATGTTAGTTGAATGCACTGATCAGAAAGAAGTTTCACAGAATGCTTCTGTGTAGTTTTTATTTGAAGATATTCCTTTTTCCACTATAGGCCTCTTAGCGCTCCAAATGTACACTTGCAGTTTCTACAGAAAGAGTGTTTAAAAACTACTCAATCAAAAGTAAGCTTCAACTCTCTTAGTTGAATGCACAAATCGGAAAGACTTTTCACAGAATGCTTCTGTGTAGTTTTATTTGAAGATATTCTTTTTTCCACTATTGGCATCTTAGCGCTCCGAAATTCCACTAGAAGTTTCTACAGACAGAGCGTTTCAGAACTGCTCAATCAAAAGTAAGGTTCAAATCTGTTAGTTGAATGCACAGATTGGAAAGATGTTTCACAGAATGCTTCTGTGTAGTATTTATTTGAAGGTATTCCTTTTTCCACTATAGGCCTCTTAGCGCTCCGACCGTCCACTTGCAGGTTCTACAGAATGGGTGTTTCAGAACTGCTCAATCAAAAGGAAGGTTCAACTCTGTTAGTTGAATGCACAGATCAGAAAGAAGCTTCACAGAGTGCTTCTGTGTAGTTTTTATTTGAAGATATTCCTTTTTCACTATAGGCCTCTTGCGCACCAAATGTCCACTTGCAGTTTCTACTGAAAGAGAGTTTCAGAACTGCTCAATCAAAAGTAAGGATCAACACTGTTAGTTGAATGCACAAATCAGAAAGAAGTTTCATGGAATGCTTCTGTGTAGTTTTTATTTGAAGATATTCCTTTTTCCACTATAGCCCTCTTAGCGCTCCGAATGTCCACTTGCTGTCTCTACAGAAAGATTGTTTCAGAACTGCTCACTCAAAAGTAAGGATCAACTCTGTTACTTGAATGCACAGATCAGAAAGAAGTTTCACAGAATGCATCTGTGTAGTTTTTATTTGAAGATATTCCTTTTTCCACTACAAGCCTCTTAGTGCTCCAATCATCCAGGTGCAGTTTCTACGGAAAGAGTGTTTCAAAACTCCTCAATCAAAAGTAAGGTTCAACTCTCTTAGTTGAATGCACAGATCAAAAAGAAGTTTCACAGAATGCTTCCGTGTAGTTTTTATTGGAAGCTATTCTTTTTTGAACTATTGGCCTCTTTGCGGTCCAAAAGTCCACCTGCAGTTTCTACTTAAAGAGTGTTTTGGAACTACTCAATCTAAAGGAAGGTTCAACTCAGTTAGTTGAATGCAGAGATCAGAAAGTAGTTTCACAGAATGCTTCTGTGTAGTTTTTATTTGAAGTTATTCCTTTTTGTACTATAGGTCCCTTAGCGCTCCGAATGTCCTCTTGCAGTTTCTACTGAAAGAATGTTTCAGAACTGCTCAATACAAATTAAGTTTGAACTCTGTTATTTGATAGCACAGATCAGAAAGGAGTTTCACAGAATGTTTCTGTGTAGTTTCTTTTGAAGATTTTCCTTTTTCCACTATAGGCTTCCTAGCGCTGCAAATGTCCACTTGCAGTTTCGACAGAAAGATTGATTCAGAACTGCTCAATCAAATGTTGGGTTAAACCCTGTAAGTTGAATGCACAGATCAGAAAGAAGTTTCGCAGAATGTTTCTGTGTTGTTTTTATTTCAAGATATTCCTTTTTCCACGTTAGGCCTCTTAGCACTCTGAATGTCCACATGCAGTTTCTACAGAAAGAGTGTTTCAGAACTGCTCAATCAGAAGAAAGGTTAAACTCTATTAGTTGAATGTACAGATGAGAAAGAGGTTTCACAGAATGCTTATGTGTAGTATTTACTTGAAGATATTCCTTTTTCCACTATTGGACTCTTAGGTCTCCGAATGTCCGCTTGCATTGTCTACAGATAGAGTGCTTCAGAACTGCTCAATAAAAAGTAAGGTTCAACTCTGTTAGTTGAATGCACAGATCAGAAAGAAGTTTCACAGAATGCTTCTGTGTAGGTTTTATTTGAAGATATTCCTTTCTGCACTACAGGACTTTTAGCGCACTGAATTTCCAATTGCAGTTTCTACATAAACAGTGTTTCAGAACTGCTCAATCAAAAGTAAGGTTCAGCTCTAATAGTTGAATGCAATGATCAGAAAGAAGTTTCACAGAATGCTTCTGTGTAGTTTTTATTTGAAGATATTCCTTTTTCCACTATATTCTTCAAAGCACTCCAAATATACACTTGCAGTTTCTACAGAAAGAGTGTTTCAATATTCCTCAATCAAAGGTAAGGTTCAACTCTGATAGTTGAATGCAAAGTTCAGAAAGATGTTTCACAGAATGCTTCTGTGTAGTTTTTATTTGAAAATATTCCTTTTTCCACTGTAGGCCTCTAAGCACTCCGAATGTCCCCTTGCAGTTTCTTCAGAAAGAGTGTTTGAGAACTGCTCAATGAAAAGTAAGGTTCAACTCTGTTAGTTGAATGCACAGATCAAAAAGGAGTTTCACAGAATGCTTCTGTGTAGTTTTTATTTGAAGATATTCCTTTTTCCAGGATAGGCCTCTTAGCGCTCCATATGTCCACTTGCAGTTTCTATAGAAAGTGTGTTTCAGAACTGCTCAATGAAAAGTAACGTTGAACTATGTTAGTTGAACGCACAGATCAGAAAGAAGTTTCACAGAATGTTTCTGTGTAGTTTTTATTTGAAGATATTCCTTTTTCCACTATAGGCCCCTTTGAGCTCTGAATGTCCATTTGCAGTTTCTACAGAAACAGTGTTTCAGAACTGTTCAATCACAAGTAAGCTTCAACTCTGTTAGTTTAATGCACAGAACAGAAAGAACTTTCTCAGAATGCTTCTGTGTAGTTTTTACTTGAAGATATTCCTTTTTCCACAATGGGCCCCTTAGCGCTCTGTATGTCCACTTGCAGTTTCTACAGAAAGAGTGTTTCCGATCTGCTCAATGAAAAGTAAACTTCTACTCTGTTAGCTGAATGCACAGAACAGAAAGAAGCTTCACAGAATGCTTCTGTGTAGTTTTTGTCTGAACTTATTCCTTTTCCACTATAGGCCCCTTAGCACAGTGAATTTCCACTTGCATTTTCTACAGAAAGAGTGTTTCAGAAGTGCTCAATCAAAAGTACGGTTCATCTCTATTAGTTGAATGCACAGAACAGAAAGAAGTTTTGCAGAATGCTTCTGTGTAATTTTTATTTGAAGATATTCCTTTTTCCACTATAGGCCCCTTAGTGCTCCACATGTCCACTTGCAGTTTCTACAGAAAGTGTGTTTCAGAACTGCTCAATCAAAAGTAAGCTTCAACTCTGTTTGTTGAATGCACAGAACAGAAAGATGTTTCACGGAATGCTTCTGTGTGGTTTTTGTTTAAACATATTCGTTTTTCCACTATGGGTCCCACAGCGCTCTGAATGTCCACTTGCAGTTTCTACAGAAAGAGTGTTTCACAACTGCTCAATCAAAAGCACGGTTCAACTCTATTAGTTGAATGCACAGAACAGAAAGAAGTTTCACAGAATGTTTCTGTGTAGTTTTTGTTTGAAGATATCCGTTTTTCCACTATGGGCTCCTTAGCCCTCCGAATGTCCAATTGCAGTTTCTACAGAAAGAGTGTTTCAGAACTGCCCAATCAAAACTAAGCTTCAACTCCGTTAGTTGAATGCACAGAACTTAAAGCAGTTTCACAGAATGCTTCCGTGTAGTTTTTTTTTGAAGAGATTTCTTTTTCCACTATTGGTCCGTTAGAGCTCCGAATGTCCAATTGCAGTTTCTACAGAAAGAGATTTTCAGAACTGCTGAATCAAAAGTAAGGTTCAACACTGCTACTTGAATGCTCAGAAGAGAAAGAAGTTTCACAGAATGCTTCTGTGTAGTTTTTATTTGAAAATATTCCTTTTTCCACTATAAGCCCCTTAGTGCTCCATATGTCCTCTTGCAGTTTCTACAGAAAGAGTGTTTCCGAACTGCTCAATCAATGCACAGAACAGAAAGAAGTTTCACAGAATGCTTCTGTGTAGTTTTTATTTGAAGATATTCCTTTTTCCACTATAGGCCCCTTAGCGCTCCGTATGTCCTCTTGCAGTATCTACAGAAAGAGTTTTTCAGAACTGCTCAATCAACAGTAAGGTTCAACTCTGTTAGTTGAATTCACAGAACAGAAAGAAGTTTCACAGAATGCTTCTGTGTAGTTTTTATTTGAAGATATTTCTTTTTCCACTATAGGCCCCTTTGCGCTGCAATTGTCCACTTGCAGTTTCTACAGAAAAAGTGTTTCAGTACTGCTCAATCAGAAGTAAGGTTCACCTCTGTTAGTTGAATGCACAGAAGAGAAAGGAGTTTCGCAGAATGCTTCTGTGTAGTTTTTATTGGAAGATATTCGTTTTTCCACTATAGGCCTCTTAGCGCTCCGAATGTCCACTTGCAATTTCTACAGAGTTTTTCAGAACTGCTCAGTCAAAAGTAAGGTTCAAATCTGTTAGTTGAATGCACAGCTCAGGAAGAAGTTTCACAGAATGCTTCTGTGTAGTTTTTATTTGAAGATATTCCTTTTTCCACTATAGGCCCCTTAGCGCTCCTAATGTCCGCTTGGAGTTTCTACAAAAGTGTTTCAGAACTGCTCAATGAAAAGTAAGGTTCAACTCTGTTATTTGAATGCGCAGATCAGAAAGAAGTTTCATCGAATGCTTCTGTGTAGTTTTTATTCTTTTTTTTATTTATATATTTTTTTTTTATTTTTATTTGTTTTTTATTTTTTTTTTTTACTATACTTTAGGTTTTAGGGTACATGTGCACAATGTGCAGGTTTGTTACATATGTATCCATATGCCATGTTGATTTCCTGCACCCATTAACTCGTCCTTTAGCATTAGGTATATCTCCTAATGCTGTCCCTCCCCCCTCCCCCCACCCCTCAACAGTCCCTGGAATGTGATGTTCCCCTTCCTGTGTCCATGAGTTCTCATTGTTCAATTCGCACCTATGAGTGAGAACATGCGGTGTTTGGTTTTTTGTCCTTGCGATATTTTACTGAGAATGATGTTTTCCATTTTCATCCATGTCCGAACAAAGGACACAATCTCATCATTTTTTACTCCTGCATGGTATTCCATGGTGTATATGTACCACATTTTCTTAATCCAGTCTATCATTGTTGGACATTTGGGTTGGTTCCAACTCTTTGCTATTGTGAATAGTGCCGCAATAAACATACATGTGCATGTGTCTTTATAGCAGCATAATTTATAGTCCTTTGGGTATAAACCCAGTAATGAATTGGCTGGGTCAAATGGTATTTCTAGTTCTAGATCCCTAAGGAATTGCCACACTGACTTCCACAATGGTTGAACAAATTTACAGTCCCACCAACAGTGTAAAAGTCTTCCTATTTCTCCGCATCCTCTCCAGCACCTGTTGTTTCCTGTTTTTTTAATGATGGCCATTCTGACTGGTGTGAGAAGGTATCTCACTGTGGTTTTGATTTGCCTTTCTCTGATGGCCTGTGATGATGAGCATTTCTTCTTGTGATTTTTGGCTGCATAAATGTCTTCTTTTGAGAAGTGTCTGTTCATGTCCTTTGCCCACCTTTTGCTGGGGTTGTTTGTTTTTTTCTTGTAAATTTGTTTGTGTTCATTGTAGATTCTGGATATTATCCCTTTGTCAGATGAGTAGGTTGCAAAAATTTTCTCCCATTCTCTAGGTTGCCTGTTGACTCTGATGGTAGTTTCTTTTGCTGTGAAGAAGCTCTTTAGTTTAATTAGATCCCATTTGTCAATTTTGGCTTTTGTTGCCATTGCTTTTGGAGTTTTAGACATGAAGTCCTTGCCCACGCCTATGTCCTGAATGGTATTGCCTAGGTTTTCTTGTAGGATTTTAATGGTTTTAGGTTTAACATTTAAGTCTTTCATCCATTTTGAATTAGTTTTTGTATAAGGTGTAAGGAAGGGATCCAGTTTCAGCTTTCTACATATGGGTAGCCTGTTTTCCCACCACCGTTTATTAAATAGGGAATCCTTTCCCCATTTCTTCTTTTTGTCAGGTATGTCAAAAATCAGATAGTTGTAGACATGCGGCATCATTTCTGAGGGCTCTGTTCTGTTCCATTGATCTATATCTCTGTTGTGGTACCAGTACCATGCTGTTTTGGTTACTGTAGCCTTGTAGTATAGTTTGAAGTCAGGTAGCGTGATGCCTCCAGCTTTGTTCTTTTGGCTTAGGATTGAGTTGGCGATGCGGGCTCTTTTTTGGTTCCATATGAACTTTAAAGTAGTTTTTTCCAATTCTGTGAAGAAAGCCATTGGTAGCTTGATGGGGATGGCATTGAATCTATAAATTACTTTGGGCAGTATGGTCATTTTCACGATATTGATTCTTCCAACCCATGAGCATGGAATGTTCTTCCATTTGTTTGTATCCTCTTTTATTTCATTGAGCAGTGGTTTGTAGTTCTCCTTGAAGAGGTCCTTCACATCCCTTGTAAGTTGGATTCCTAGGTATTTTATTCTCTTTGAAGCAATTGTGAATGTGAGTTCACTCATGATTTGGCTCTCTGTTTGTCTGTGATTGGTGTACAAGAATGCTTGTGATTTTTGTACATTGATTTTGTATCCTGAGACTTTGCTGAAGTTGCTAATCAGCTTAAGGAGATTTTGGGCTGAGACAATGGGATTTTCTAGATATACAATCATGTCATCTGCAAACAGGGACAGTTTGACTTCCTCTTTTCCTAATTGAATACCCTTTATTTCCTTCTCCTGCCTGATTGCTCTGGCCAGAACTTCCAGCACTATGTTGAATAAGAGCAGTGAGAGAGGGCATCCCTGTCTTGTGCCAGTTTTCAGAGGGAATGCTTCCAGTTTTTGCCCATTCAGTATGATATTGGCTGTGGATTTGTCATATGTAGCTCTTATTATTTTGAGATACGTCCCATCAATACCTAATTTATTGAGAGTTTTTAGCAGGAAGAGTTGTTGAATTTTATCAAAGGCCTTTTCTGCATCTATTGAGATAATCATGTGGTTTTTGTCTTTGGTTCTGTTTATATGCTGGATTACATTTATTGATTTGCGTATGTTGAACCAGCCTTGCATCCCAGTAATGAAGCCCACTTGATCATGGAGTATAAGCTTTTTGATGTGCTGCTGGATTCGGTTTGCCAGTATTTTATTGAGGATTTTTGCATCAATGTTCATCAAGGATATTGGTCTAAAATTCTCTTTTTTGGTTGTGTCTCTGCCTGGCTTTGGTATCAGGACGATGCTGGCTTCATAAAATGTGTTAGGGAGGATTCCCTCTTTTTCTATCAATTGGAATAGTTTCAGAAGGAATGGCACCAGTTCCTCCTTGTACCTCTGGTAGAATTCAGCTGTGAATCCATCAGGTCCTGGACTCTTTTTGGTTGGTAAGCTATTGATTATTGCCACAATTTCAGAACCCGTTATTGGTCTATTCAGAGATTCGACTTCTTCCTGATTTAGTCTTGGGAGGGTGTATTTGTCGAGGAATTTATCCATCTCTTCTAGATTTTCTAGTTTATTTGCATAGAGGTGTTTGTAGTATTCTCTGATGGTAGATTGTGTTTCTGTGGGATCGGTGGTGATATCCCCTTTTTCATTTTTTATTGCATCTATTTGATTCTTCTCTCTTTTCTTCTTTATTAGTCTTGCTAGCGGTCCATCAATTTTGTTGATCTTCTCAAAAAACCAGCTCCAGGATTCATTAATTTTTGAAGGGTTTTTTGTTTCTCTATTTCCTTCAGTTCTGCTCTGATTTTAGTTATTTCTAGCCTTCTGCTAGCTTTTGAATGTGTTTGCTCTTGCTTTTCTACTTCTTTTAATTGTGATGTTAGGGTGTCAATTTTGGATATTTCCTGCTTTCTCTTGTGGGCATTTAGTGCTATAAATTTCCCTCTACACACTGCTTTGAATGTGTCCCAGAGATTCTGGTATGTTGTGTCTTTGTTCTCGTTGGTTTCAAAGAACATCTTTATTTCTGCCTTCATTTCATTACGTACCCAATTGTCATTCAGGAGCAGGTTGTTCAGTTTCCATGTAGTTGAGCGGTTTTGAGTGAGTTTATTAATCCTGAGTTCTAGTTTGATTGCACTGTGGTCTGAGAGACAGTTTGTTATAATTTCTGTTCTTTTACATTTGCTGAGCAGAGCTTTACTTCCAACTATGTGGTCAATTTTGGAATAGGTGTGGTGTGGTGCTGAAAAAAAATGTATGTTCTGTTGATTTGCAGTGGAGAGTTCTGTAGATGTCTATTAGGTCCACTTTGTTTAGAGCTGAGTTCAATTCCTGGATATCCTTGTTAACTTTCTGTCTCGATTATCTGTCTAATGTTGACAGTGGGGTGTTAAAATCTCCCATTATTATGGTGTGGGAGTTTAAGTCCCTTTGTAGGTCACTCAGGACTTGCTTTATGATTCTGGGTGCTCCTGTGTTGGGTGCATATATATTTAGGATAGTTAGCTCTTCTTGTTGAATTGATCCCTTTACCATTATGTAATGGCCTTCTTTGTCTCTTTTGATCTTTGTTGGTTTAAAGTCTATTTTATCAGAGACTAGGATTGCAACCCCTGCCTTTTTTTGTTTTCCATTTGCCTGATAGATCTTCCTCCATCCCTTTATTTTGAGTCTATGTGTGTCTCTGCACGTGAGATGGGTTTCCTGAATACAGCACACTGATGGGTCCTGACTCCTTATCCAGTTTGCCAGTCTTTGTCCTTTAATTGGAGCATTTAGCCCATTTACATTTAACGTTAATATTGTTATGTGTGAATCTGATCCTGTCATTATTATGTTAGTTGGTTATTTTGCTCATTAGTTGATGCAGTTTCCTCCTAGCCTCGATGGTCTTTACAATTTGGCATGTTTTTGCAGTGGCTGGTACCGGTTGTTCCTTTCCATGTTTAGTGCTTCCTTCAGGAGCTCTTTTAGTGCAGGCCTGGTGGTGACAAAATCTCTCAGCGTTTGCTTGAATGTAAAGTATTTTATTTCTCCTTCACTTATGAAGCTAAATTTGGCTGGATGGGAAATTCTGGGTTGAAAATTCTTTTCTTTAAGAATGTTGAATATCGGCCCCCACTCTCTTCTGGCTTGTAGAGTTTCTGCCGAGAGATCAGCTGTTAGTCTGATGGGCTTCCCTTTGTGGGTAACCCGACCTTTCTCTCTGACTGCCCTTAACATTTTTTCCTTCATTTCAACTTTGGTGAATCTGACAATTATGTGTCTTGGAGTTGCTCTTCTCAAGGAGTATCTTTGTGGCGTTCTCTGTATTTCCTGAATCTGAATGTTGGCCTGCCTTGCTAGATTGGGGAAGTTCTCCTGGATAATATCTTGCAGAGTGTTTTCCAACTTGGTTCCATTCTCCCCGTCATTTTCAGGTACACCAATCAGACGTAGGTTTGGTCGTTTCACACGGTCCCAAATTTCTTGGAGGCTTTGTTCATTTCTTTTTATTCTTTTTTCTCTAAACTTCCCTTCTCACTTCATTTCATTCATTTCATCTTCCATCAGCGATACCCTTTCTTCCAGTTGATCGCATCTGCTACTGAGGCTTCCGCAATCTTCACGTAGTTCTTGAAACTTGGCTTACAGCTCCATCATCTCCTTTAAGCCCTTCTCTCCATTGGTTATTCTAGTTATCCATTCTTCTAATTTTTTTTCAAAGTTTTTAACTTCTTTGCTATTGTTTTGAATTTCCTCTCGTAGCTCAGAGTAGTTTGATCGTCTGACGCCTTCTTCTCTCAACTCGTCAAAGTCATCCTCCATCCAGCTTTGTTCCATTGCTGGTGAGGAACTGCGTTCCTTTGGAGGAGGAGAGGTGCTCTGCTTTTTAGAGTTTCCAGTTTTTCTGCTCTGTTTTTTCCCCATCTTTGCAGTTTTATCTACTTTTTGTCTTTGATGATGGTGATGTACAGATGGGTTTTTGGTGTGGATGTCCTTTCTGTTTATCAGTTTTCCTTCTACCAGACCGGACCCTCAGCTGCAGGTCTGTTGGAGTTTACTAGAGGTCCACTCCAGACCCTGTTTGGCTGGGTGTCAGCAGCGGTGGCTGCAGCACAGCGGATTTTCATGAGACCACAAATTCAGCTGTCTGATAGTTCCTCTGGAAGTTTTGTCTCAGAGGAGTACCCGGCCGAGTGAGGTGTCAGTCTGTGCCTACTGGGGTGGTGCCTCCCAGTTAGGCTGCTCTGGGGTGAGGGACCCACTTTAGGAGGCAGTCTGTCCGTTCTCAGATCTCCAGCTGCGTGCTGGGAGAACCACTACTGTCTTCAAAGCTGTCAGTCCGACAGGGACATTTAAGTCTCTGGAATGTCCTGCTGACATTTTGTTTGTCTGTGCCCTGCCCCCAGAGGTGGAGCCTACAGAGGCAGACAGGCCTCCTTGAGCTGTGGTGGGATCCACCCAGTTCGAGCTTCCTGGCTGCTTTGTTTACCTAAGCATGCCTGGGCAATGGTGTGTGCCCCTCCCCCAGCCTCACTGCCGCCTTGCAGCTTGATCTCAGACAGCTGTGCTAGCAATCAGTGAGATGCCGTGGGCATAGGACCCTCCGAGCCACGTGCGGGACACAATCTCCTAGTGTGCCGTTTTCCAGGACCATTGGGAAAGCACAGTATGAGGGTGGGACTGACCCGATTACCCAGGTGACGTCTGTTACACCTTTCTTTGACTAGGAAAGGGAACTCCCTGACCCCTTGCACTTCCCGAGTGAGGCAGTGCCTCGATCTGCTTCGGCTCATGCACGGTGAGCTTCACCGACTCTCCTGCACCCACTGTTTGGCACTCAATAGTGAGATGAAACCGGTACTTCAAGCAGAAATGCAGAAATCACCAGTCTTCTGTGTCGCTCGGGCTGGAAGCTAGAGACCGGAGCTGTTCCTATTCAGCCATCTTGGCTCCACCCCGACTCTCGCTTCTGTGTAGCTTTTATTTGAAGATATTCCTTTTTCCACTATAGGCCTCTTAGCGCTTTGAATGTCCACTTGCAGTTTCTACAGAAAGAGGGTTTCAGAGCTGCTCAATCAAAAGTAAGCTTCAACACTGTTAGTTGAATGCACAGATCACAAAGAAGTTGCACAGAATGCTTCTGCGTAGTGCTTATTTGAAGTCATTCCTATTTCCTCTATAGGCCTCTTAGCGCTCTGAATGTCCACCTGCAGTTTCTACAGAAAGAGTGTTTCAGAACTGCTCAATCAAAAGAAAGGTTCAACTCTTTTAGTTGAATGCACAAATCAGAAAGAAGTTTCAGAGAATGCTTCCATGTAGTTTTTGTTTGAAGATATTCCTTTTTCCACTATACGCATCTTAGCACTTCAAATGTGCACTTCCAGTTTCTACAGAAAGAGTATTTCAGAACTCCTCAATCAAAAGAAGTTTCAACTCTGTTAGTTGAAAGCACACATCAGAAAGGAGTTGCACAGAATTCTTCTGTGTGCTTTTTATTTGAAGATATTACTTTTTCAACTTTAGGCCTCTAAGCGCTAAGAATTTCAACTTGCAGTTTCTACAGAAAGAGTGTTTCAGAACTGCTCAATCAAAAGCAAGCTTCAACTCTGTTAGTTGAATGCACAGATGAGAAAGAAGTTTCACAGAATGCTTCTGTGTAGTTTTTATTTGGAGATATTCCTTTTTTAACTATAGGCCTCTTAGCGCCCCAAATATCCACTTGCAGTTTATATAGAAAGAGTGTTTGAAAACCCAATCAAAAGTAAGGTTCAACTCTGTTAGTTGATTGCACAGATCAGAAAGAAGTTTCACAGAATGCTTCTGTGTAGTTTTTATTTGAAGATACTCCTTTTTCCACTATAGGCCTCTTAGCGCTATGAATCTCCACTTGCAGTATCTACAGAAAGAGGGTTTCAGAGCTGCTCAATCCAAAGTGAGGTTCAAACCTGTTACTTGAATGCACAGATCAGAAAGAAGTTTCACAGCATGGTTCCGTGTAGTTTTTATTTGAAGATATTCCTTTTTCCACTATCGGCCTCTTAGCGCTCCGAATGTCCACTTGCAGTTTCTACAGAAAGAGTGTTTCAGAACTGCCCAAACAAAACTAAGGTTCAACTTTGTTAGGTGAATGCACAGATCAGAAAGAAGTTTCACAGAATGCTTCTGTGTAGTTTTTATTTGAAGATATTCCTTTTTCCACTATATGCCTGTTAGCACTCCGAATGTCCATTGGAGTTTCTACAGAAACAGGGTTTCAAAACTGCTCAATCAAAAGTAAGGTTCAATTATGTTAGTTGAATGCACAGATCAGAAAGAAGTTTCACAGATTGCTTCTGTGTAGTGTTTATTTGAAGACATTCCTTTTTCCACTATAGGCCTCTAAGCTCGTCAAATGTCCACTTGCAGTATCTACAGAAAGAGTAATTCAGAACTGCTCAATCAAAAGTAAGGTTCACCTCTGTTAGTTGAATGCACAGATACGAAAGAACTTTCAGAGAATGTTTCTGTGTAGTTTTTGTTTGAAGATATTCCTTTTTCCACTATAGGATTCTTAGCGCTGGGAATGTCAACTTGCAGTTTCTACAGAAAGAGTGTTTCAGAACTGCTGAATAAAAAGTAAGGTTCAACTCTGTTAGTCGAATGCACAGATCACAAAGAAGTTTCACAGAATGCTTCTGTGTAGTTTTCATTTGAAGATATTCCTTTTACCAGTATAGGCCTCTTAGCGCTGCGAATGTCCACTTGCGGTTTCTACTGAAAGAGTGTTTCAAAACTGCTCAATCAAAAGTATGGTTCAGCTCTATTAGTTGAATGCACAGATCAGAAAGAAGTTTCACAGAATGCTTCTGTGTAGTTTTTATTTGAAGATCTATATTTTTCCACTATAGGCCTCTTAGCGCTGCAAACATCCACTTGCAGTTACTACAGAAAGAGTGTTTCAAAACTCTTGAATCAAAAGTAAGGTTCAAACCTGTTAGTTGAATGCACAGATGAGAAAGAAGTTTCACAGAATGCTTCTGTGTAGTTTTTATTTGAAGATATTCCTTTTTCCACTGTAGGCCTCTTAGCGCTCCGAATCTCCACTTGCAGTTTCTACAGAAAGAGTGTTTCAGAACTGCTCAGTGAAAATTAAGATTCAATTCTTTTAGTTGAATTCACAGATCAGAGAGAAGTTTCACAGAATGCTTCTGTGTAGTTTTTATTTGAAGATGTTCCTTTTTTCATTATAGGCCTCTTTGCTATCCGAATGTCCACTTACAGTTTCTACAGAAAGAGTGTTTCAGAACTGCTCAATCAAAAGTAGGATTCAACTCTGTTAGTTGAACGCACAGATCAGCAAGAAGTTTCGCAGAATGCTACTGTGTAGTTTTTATTTGAAGATATTCCACTTGTGCCTGTAGGCTTCCTTGCATTCCAAATGTCCACTTGAAGTTTCTAAAGAAAGACTGTTTCAGAACTTCTCAAACAAATGTAAGGTCCAAATCTGTTAGTTGAATGCACAGATCAGGAACATGTTTCACAGAATGCTTCTGTGTAGTTTTTATTTGAAGATATTCCTTTTTCCACCATAGGCCTCTTAGCGCTAAATATATCCACTTGCAGTTTCTACAGAAAGAGTGTTTCAAAACTCCTCAATCAGGCCGGGCGCGGTGGCTCACGCTTGTAATCCCAGCACTTTGGGACGCCGAGGCGGGCGGATCACGAGGTCAGGAGATCGAGACCACGGTGAAACCCCGTCTCTACTAAAAATCCAAAAAAAAAAAAAAAAAAATTAGCCAGGCATGGTGGCGAGCGCCTGTAGTCCCAGCTACTCGGAGAGGCTGAGGCAGGAGAATGGCGTGAACCCGGGAGGCGGAGCTTGCAGTGAGCCGAGATTGAGCCACTGCACTCCAGCCTGGGCGACAGAGCGAGACTCCGTCTCAAAAAAAAAAAAAAAAAAACTCCTGAATCAAAAGTAAGGTTCAAATCTGTTAGTTGAATGCACAGATCAGAAAGAAGTTTCACAGAATGCTTCTGTGCAGTTTTTTTTGGAAGATATTCCTTTTTCCACTATAGGCCTCTTAGCGCTCCGAATGTCCACTTGCAGTTTCTACAGACAGAGGGTTTCAGAACTGCTCAATCAAAAGTAAGTTTCAGCTCTGTTAGTTGAAGGCAAAGATCAGAAAGGAGTTTCACAGAATGCTTCTGTGTAGTTTTTATTTGAAGATATTCCTTTTTCCACTATAGGCCTGTTAGCGCTCCGAATGTCCACTTGCAGTTTCTACAGAAAGAGTGTTTCAGAACTGCTCTATGAAAAGTAAGGTTCAACTCTGTTAGTTGAATGCACAGATCAGGAGGCAGTTTCAGAGCATTCTTCTGTGTAGTTTTTATTTGAAGATATTCCTTTTTCCACTATAGGCCTCTTTGCGCTCCGACTGTCCACTTGCAGTTTCTACAGAAAGAGTGTTCCCAAGCCGCTCAATCAAAAGTAAGGTTCAACTCTCTTAGTTGAATGCACAGATCAGAAAGAAGTTTCACAGAATGCTACTCTGTAGTTTTACTTTGAAGATATTCCTTTTTCCACCGTAGGCATCTTTGTGCTCCAAATGTCCACTTGCAGTTTCTACAGAAAGAGTTTCTCAGAACTCCTCAAACAAAAGTAAGGTTCAAATCTGTTAGTTGAATGCACACATCAGAAAGAAGTTTCACAGAATGCTTCTTTGTAGTTTTTATTTGAAGATATTCCTTTTTCCTCCAAAGGCCTCTTAGCGCTCTGAATGTGCACTTTCACTTTCTACAGAAAGAGTTTTTCTGAACTGCTCAATCAAAAGTAACGTTCAGCTCTGTTAGTTGACTGCACAGATCAGAAAGGTGTTTCACAGAATGCTTCTGTGTAGTTTTTATTTGCAGATATTACTTTTTTCACCATAGGCCTCTTAGCGCTCCTAATGTCCACTTGCAGTTTCTATAGAAAGAGTGTTTCAGAACTGCTCAATCAAAAGTAAGGATCAACTCTGTTAGTTGAATGCACAGATCAGAAAGAAGTTTCGCAGAATGCTTCTGTGTAGTTTTTATTTGAAGATATTCCTTTTTCCACTATAAGACTCTTAGTGCTTCAAATATCCACATGCAGTTTCTACAGAGAGAGTGTTTCAGAACTCCTCAATCAAAAGTAAGGTTCAACTCTGGTAGTTGAATGCACAGATGTAAAAGAAGTTTCACAGAATGCTTCTGTGTAGTTTTTATTTGAATACATTCCTTTTTCTACTATAGGCTTCTTAGCGCTACAAATATACAATTGCGGTTTCTACAGAAAGAGAGTTTCAAAACTGCTCAATGAATGGTAACGTTCAACTGTGTTAGTTGAATGCACAGATCAGAAAGTAGTTTCACAGAATGCTTCTGTGTAGTTTTTATTTGAAGATATTCCTTTTTCCACTATAGGTCTCTTAGTGCTCCGAATGTCCACTTGCACTTTCTACAGAAAGAGTGTTTCAGAACTGCTCAATCAAAAGTAAGGTCCGACTCTTTTAGGTGAATGCACAGATCAGAAAGAAGTTTTACAGAATGCTTCCATGACGTTTTTATTTGAAGATATTCCTTTTTCCTCCATAGGCTTCTTAGCGCTCCGAATGTCCACTTGCAGTTTCTACAGAAAGTGTGTTTCTGAACTGCTCAATCAAAAGTGAGCTTCAACTCTCTTAGCTGAAGGCAGAGATCAGAAAAAAATTTCCCAGAATGCTTCTGTGTAGTTTTTATTTGAAGATATTCCTTTTTCCTCCTTAGGCCTCTTAACGCTCCGAATGTCCACTTGCAGTTTCTAGAGAAAGAGTGTTTCTGAACTGCTCAATGAAAAGTAAGGTTCTGCTCTGTTAGTTGACTGCACAGATCAGAAAGAAGTTTCACAGAATGCTTCTGTGTAGTTTTTATTTGAAGATATTCCTTTTTACACTATTGGCCTATTAGCGCTCCGAATGTCCACTTGCAGTTTCTACAGAAAGTGTGTTTCAGAACTGCTGTATTAAAAGTAAGGTTCAACTCTGTGAGTTGAATGCACAGATCAGAAAGAAGTTCCACAGAATGCTTCTGTGTACTTTTTGTTTGAGGATATTCCTTTTTCCACTATAGTCCCCATAGCGCTCCGTATGTCCACTTGCAGTTTCAACAGAAAGAGTGTTTCAAAGCTGCTCAATCAAAAGTATGGTTCAACTGTGTTAGTTGAATGCACAGATCAGAAAGAAGTTTCACAGAATGCTTGTGTGTAGTATTAATTTGAAGATATTCCTTTTTGCCCTGAAGTCCTCTCTGCGCTCCAAATCTCCACTTGCAGTTTCTACAGAAAGAGTGTTTCGCAAGTCCTCAAACAAACGTAAGGTTCAACTCTGTTAATTGAATGCACAGATCAGAAAGAAGTTTCACCAAATGCTTCTGTGTAGTTTTTATTTGAAGATATTCCTTTTTGCAGTATAGGCCTCTTAGCGCTCCGACTGTCCACTTGCAGTATCTCCAGAAAGAGTGTTTCAGAACTACTCAATCAAAAGTAAAGTTCAACTCTGTTTGTTGAATGCACTGATCAGAAAGAAGTTTCACAGAATACTTCCATGTAGTTTTTATTTGAAGATATTTCTTTTTCCACAATAGGCCTCTTAGTGCTCCAAATGTCCACTTGCAGTTTTTACAGAAAGAGTGTTTCAAAACTCCTCAATCAAAAGTAACATTCAACTGTGTTAGTTGAATGCACAGATCAGAAAGAAGTTTCCCAGGATGCTTCTGTGTAGTTTTTATTTGAAGATATTCCTTTTTTCTCTATAGGCCTCTTAACCCTCCAAATATCCACTTGCAGTACATACAGAATGAGTGTTTCAAAACTCCACAATCAAAAGTCAGGTTCAACTCTGTTAGTTGAATGCACATATCAGAAAGATCTTTCCCAAAATGCTTCTGTGTAGTTTTTATTTGAAGATATTCCTTTTTCCTCCAAAGGCCTCTTAGCGCTCTGAATGTGCACTTTCACTTTCTACAGAAAGAGTTTTTCTGAACTGCTCAATCAAAAGTAACGTTCAGCTCTGTTAGTTGACTGCACAGATCAGAAAGGTGTTTCACAGAATGCTTCTGTGTAGTTTTTATTTGCAGATATTACTTTTTTCACCATAGGCCTCTTAGCGCTCCTAATGTCCACTTGCAGTTTCTATAGAAAGAGTGTTTCAGAACTGCTCAATCAAAAGTAAGGATCAACTCTGTTAGTTGAATGCACAGATCAGAAAGAAGTTTCGCAGAATGCTTCTGTGTAGTTTTTATTTGAAGATATTCCTTTTTCCACTATAAGACTCTTAGTGCTTCAAATATCCACTTGCAGTTTCTACAGAGAGAGTGTTTCAGAACTCCTCAATCAAAAGTAAGGTTCAACTCTGGTAGTTGAATGCACAGATGTAAAAGAAGTTTCACAGAATGCTTCTGTGTAGTTTTTATTTGAATACATTCCTTTTTCTACTATAGGCTTCTTAGCGCTACAAATATACAATTGCGGTTTCTACAGAAAGAGAGTTTCAAAACTGCTCAATGAATGGTAACGTTCAACTGTGTTAGTTGAATGCACAGATCAGAAAGTAGTTTCACAGAATGCTTCTGTGTAGTTTTTATTTGAAGATATTCCTTTTTCCACTATAGGTCTCTTAGTGCTCCGAATGTCCACTTGCACTTTCTACAGAAAGAGTGTTTCAGAACTGCTCAATCAAAAGTAAGGTCCGACTCTTTTAGGTGAATGCACAGATCAGAAAGAAGTTTTACAGAATGCTTCCATGACGTTTTTATTTGAAGATATTCCTTTTTCCTCCATAGGCTTCTTAGCGCTCCGAATGTCCACTTGCAGTTTCTACAGAAAGTGTGTTTCTGAACTGCTCAATCAAAAGTGAGCTTCAACTCTCTTAGCTGAAGGCAGAGATCAGAAAAAAATTTCCCAGAATGCTTCTGTGTAGTTTTTATTTGAAGATATTCCTTTTTCCTCCTTAGGCCTCTTAACGCTCCGAATGTCCACTTGCAGTTTCTAGAGAAAGAGTGTTTCTGAACTGCTCAATGAAAAGTAAGGTTCTGCTCTGTTAGTTGACTGCACAGATCAGAAAGAAGTTTCACATAATGCTTCTGTGTAGTTTTTATTGAAGATATTCCTTTTTACACTATTGGCCTATTAGCGCTCCGAATGTCCACTTGCAGTTTCTACAGAAAGTGTGTTTCAGAACTGCTGTATTAAAAGTAAGGTTCAACTCTGTGAGGTGAATGCACAGATCAGGAAGAAGTTTCACAGAATGCTTCTGTGTACTTTTTGTTTGAGGATATTCCTTTTTCCACTATAGTCCCCATAGCGCTCCGTATGTCCACTTGCAGTTTCAACAGAAAGAGTGCTTCAAAGCTGCTCAATCAAAAGTATGGTTCAACTGTGTTAGTTGAATGCACAGATCAGAAAGAAGTTTCACAGAATGCTTGTGTGTAGTATTAATTTGAAGATATTCCTTTTTGCCCTGAAGTCCTCTCTGCGCTCCAAATCTCCACTTGCAGTTTCTACAGAAAGAGTGTTTCGCAAGTCCTCAAACAAACGTAAGGTTCAACTCTGTTAGTTGAATGCACAGATCAGAAAGAAGTTTCACCAAATGCTTCTGTGTAGTTTTTATTTGAAGATATTCCTTTTTGCAGTATAGGCCTCTTAGCGCTCCGACTGTCCACTTGCAGTATCTCCAGAAAGAGTGTTTCAGAACTACTCAATCAAAAGTAAAGTTCAACTCTGTTTGTTGAATGCACTGATCAGAAAGAAGTTTCACAGAATACTTCCATGTAGTTTTTATTTGAAGATATTTCTTTTTCCACAATAGGCCTCTTAGTGCTCCAAATGTCCACTTGCAGTTTTTACAGAAAGAGTGTTTCAAAACTCCTCAATCAAAAGTAACATTCAACTGTGTTAGTTGAATGCACAGATCAGAAAGAAGTTTCCCAGGATGCTTCTGTGTAGTTTTTATTTGAAGATATTCCTTTTTTCTCTATAGGCCTCTTAACCCTCCAAATATCCACTTGCAGTACATACAGAATGAGTGTTTCAAAACTCCACAATCAAAAGTCAGGTTCAACTCTGTTAGTTGAATGCACATATCAGAAAGATCTTTCCCAAAATGCTTCTGTGTAGTTTTTATTTGAAGATATTCCTTTTTCCTCCATAGACCTCTTAGTGCTCCGAATGTCCACTTGCAGTTTCTACTGAAAGTGTGTTTCTGAACAGCTCAATCAAAAGTAAGGTTCTGCTCTGTTACTTGACTGCGAAGATCAGAAAAAAGTTTCACAGAATGCTTCTGCGTACTTTTTATTGAAGATAATCCTTTTTCCAGTATAGACCACTTTGCGCTCTGAATGTCCACTTGCAGTTTCTACAGAAAGAGTGTTTCAGAACTGCTCTATGAAAAGTAAGATTCAACTCTGTTAGTTGAATGCACAGATCAGGAAGCAGTTTCAGAGCATGCTTCTTTGTAGTTTTTATTTGAAGATATTCCTTTTTCCATGATATGCCTCTTTGCCCTCCGAATGTCCACTTGCAGTTTCTACATAAAGAGTGTTCCCAAGCCGCTCAATCAAAAGGAAGTTTCAACTCTCTTAGTTGAAAGCACAGATCAGAAAGAAGTTTCGCAGAATGCTACTCTGTAGTTTTACTTTGAAGTTATTCCTTTTTCCACTGTAGGCCTCTTCGCGCTCCAAAAGTCCACTTGCAGTTTCTAGAGAAAGAGTGCTTCAGAACTCCTCAAACAAAAGTAAGGTTCAACTCTGTTAGTTGAATGCACACATCAGAAAGAAGTTTCACAGAACGCTGCTGTGTAGTTTTTATTTGAAGATATTCCTTTTTCCAGTATAGGCCTCTTACAGCTCGGGCTCTCCACTTGCAGTTTCTCCAGAAAGAGTGTTTCAGAACTACTCTGTCAAAAGTAAGGCTGAACTCTTTCAGTTGAATGCACAGCTCAGAAAGAAGTTTCACAGAATGCTTCCGTGAAGTTTTTATTTGAAGATATTCCTTTGCACTCCATAGGCCTCTGAGCGCTCCGAATGTCCACTTACAGTTTCTACAGAAAGTGTCTTTCCGAACTGTTCAATAAGAAGTAAGCTTCAACTCTCTTAGTTGAATGCACAGATCAGAAAGAAATTTCCCGCAATGTTTCTGTGTAGTTTTTATTTGAAGATATTCCTTTTTCCTCCATAGGCCTCTTAGCGCTCTGAATGTCCACTTGCAGTTTCTACAGAATGTTTGTTTCAGATCAGCTCAATCAAAAGTAAGGTTTAACTCTTTTAGTTGAATGGATAGATCAGAAAGAAGATACACAGAATGCTTCTGTATAGTTTTTATTTGAAAATATTCCTTTTTCCACTGTAGGCCTCGTAGCGCTCCAAATATACACTTGCAGTTTCTACAGAAAGAGTGTTTCAAAACTTCTCAATCTAAAGTAAGGTTCAACTCCATTAGTTGAATTCACAGATACAAAAGAAGTTTCCGAGAATGCTTCTGTGTAGTTTTTATTTGAAGATATTCCTTTTTCCACTATAAGCCTCTTTGCGCTCTGAATGTCCACTTGCAGTTTCTACAGAAAGAGTGTTTCAAAACTGCTCAATCAAAACTAAGGTTCAACTCTGTTAGCTGAATGCACAGATCAGAAAGAAGTTTCACAGAATGCTTCTGTGTAGTTTTTATTTGGAGATATTCCTTTTTCCACTATAGGCCTCTTTGCACTCCTAATGTCCACTTGCAGTTTCTACAGAAAGAGTGTTTCAGAACTGCTCAAACAAAAGTAAGTTTCAACTCTGTTAGTTGAATTCACAGATCAGAAAGAAGTTTCACAGAATGCTTCTGTGTAGTTTTTATTTGAAGATATTCGTTTTTCCACTATAGGCCACTTAGCGCTCCGCATGTCCACTTGCAGTTTCTACAGAAAGAGTGTTATTGAGCTGCTTAAACAAAAGTAAGGTTCAACTCTGTTAGCTGAATGCACAGATCAGAAAGAAGTCTCACAGAGTGCTTTTGTGTAGTTTTTAAGATATTCTTTTTCCAATATAGGCCTCTTAGCACTCCAAACATCCACTTGCAGTTACTACAAAATGACTGCTTCACAACTGCGCATTCAAAAGTAAGGTTCAAGTCTGCTAGGTGAATGCACAGATCAGAGAGTAGTTTCACGGAATGCTTCTGTGTAGTTTTCCTTTGAAGATATTCCTTTTTCCACTGTAGGCCTCTTAGCGCTCCAAATAAACTCTTGCGGTTTCTACAGAAAGAGTGTTTCAAAACTCCTCAATCAAAAGTAAGGTTCAACCGTGTTAGTTGAGTCACTGAATCAGAAAGTCGTTTCACAGAATGCTTCTGTGGAGATTTTATTTGAAGATATTCCTTTTTCCACTATAGGCTTCTTAGTGCTCCGAATGTCCACTTGCAGTTTCTGCAGAAAAAGTGTCTCAGAACTGCTCAATCAAAAGTAAGGTTCAACTCTGTTAGTTGAATGTAAAGATCAGAAAGAAGTTTCACAGAATGCTTCTGTGTAGTTTTAATTTGAAGATAATACTTTTTCAACTATAGGCCTCCTAGCACTCCAAATATCCACTTGCAGATTCTACAGAAAGAGTGTTTCAAAACTCCTCAATCAAAAGTAAGGTTGAACACTGCTAGTTGAATACAGAGATCAGAAAGAAGTTTCACAGAATGCTCCTGTGTAGTTTTTATTTGAGGATATTCCTTTTTCCTCTATAGGGCTCTTTGTGCTCCTAATGTCCACTTGCAGTTCCTACAGAAAGAGTGTTTCAGAACTGCTCAATCAAACGTAAGATTCTGCTGTGTTAGTTGACTGCACAGATGAGAAAGCAGTTTCACAGAATGCTTCTGTGTAGTTTTTATTTGAAGGTATTCCTTTTTCAACTACAGGACTCTTAGCGCTCCGAATGTCCACTTGCGGTTTCTACAGAAAGAGTGTTTCAAATCTCATCAATCAAAAGTAAGGTTTAACTCTGTTAGTTGAATGCACAGATCAGAAAGAAGATTCACAGAATGCTTCTTTGTAGTTTTTATTTGAGGATATTCCTTTTTCCTCTATAGGCCTCTTAGGGCTTCTAATGTCCACTTGCAGTTTCTACAGAAAGAGTGTTTCAGAACTGCTCAATCCAAATTAAGGTTCAGCTGTGTTTGTTGACTGCACAGAACAGAAAGTTCTTTCACAGAATGCTTCATTGTAGTTTTTATTTGAAGATATTCCTTTTTCCGAAATAGTCCTCTTAGCTCTCCGAAAGTGCAATTGCAGTTTCTACAGAAAGAGTGTTTCAGAACTGCTCAATCCAAACTAACGTTCAACTCCGCTAGTTGAATGCACGGATCAGAAAGAAGTTTCACAGAATGTCTGTTTGTAGTTTTTATTTGAAGATATTCCTTTTTCCACTATAAGACTCTTTGCGCTCCGAATGTCCACTTGCAGTTTCTACAGAAAGAGTGTTTCAAAACTGCTCAATCAAAACTAAGGTTCAACTCTCTTAGCTGAATGCACAGATCAGAAAGAAGTTTCACAGAATGCTTCCTTGTAGTTTTTATTTGGAGATATTCCTTTTTCCACTATAGGCCTCTTTGCGCTCCTAATGTCCACTTGCAGTTTCTACAGAAAGAATGTTATTGAGCTGCTGAAACAAAAGTAAGATTCAACTCTGTTAGCTGAATGCACAGATCAGAAAGAAGTTTCACAGAATGCTTTTGTGTAGTTTTTATTTGAAGATATTCCTTTTTCCACTATAGGCCTCCTTGTGCTCCAAATGTGCACTTGCAGTTTCTACAGAAAGAGAGTTTCAGAACTGCTCAATCAAAAGTTAGGTTCAACTCTGTTAGTTGAATGCACAGATCAGAAAGTAGTTTCACAGAATTCTTCTGTGTAGTTTTTATTTGAATATATTGTTTTTCCACTTTCGGCCTTTTAGCCCTCAGAATGTCCACTTGCAGTTTCTACAGAAAGAGTGTTTCAGAACTGCTCAATCAAAAGTAATGTTCAACACTGTTACTTCAATGCACAGATCAGAAAGTAGTTTCACAGAATGCTTCTGTGAAATTTTTATTTGAATATATTCCTTTTTCCACTATATGCCTCTTAGCACTCCAAATATCCACTTGTGGTTCCTACAGAAAGAGTGTTTCAAAACTCCTCAATCAAAAGTAAGGTTCAACTCTGTTAGTTGAATGCACAGATCAGAAAGAATTTTCACAGAATGCTTCTGTGTAGTTTTTATTTGAGGATATTCCTTTTTACCCTATTGGCCTCTTTGTGCTCCTAATGTCCACATGCAGTTCCTACAGAAAGAGTGTTTCAGAACTTCTCAGTCAAAAGTAAGATTCTGCTATGTTAGTTGACTGCACAGATCAGAAAGTAATTTCACAGAATGCTTCTGTGTAGTTTTTATTTGAAGATATTCCTTTTTTGCACTATAGGTCTCTGGGCATTCCGAATGTCCACTTGCGGTTTCTACAGAAAGAGAGTTTCAGAACTGCTCAATCTAAAGTAAGGTTCAAGTCTGTTAGTTGGATGCACAGATCAGAAAGAAGTTTCACAGAGTGCTTCCGTGTTGTTTTAATTTGAAGATTCTTTTTTCCTGTATAGGCCTGTTAGCGCTTCAAATGTGCACTTGCAGTGACTACAGAAAGAGTGTTTCACAACTGTTCAATCAAAAGTAAGATTCTGCTGTGTTAGTTGACTGCAGGGATCAGAGAGGAGTTTCACAAAATGCTTCTGTGAAGTTTTTATTTGAAGATATTCCTTTTTCACTATACGACTCTTAGCTCTCTGAATGTCTACTTGCAATTTCTACAGAAAGATTGTTTCAGAACTGCTCAATCAAAAGTAGGGTTCAAATATGCTAGTTGAATGCACAGATCAGAAGGAAGTTTCTCAGAATGCCTCTGTGTAGTTTTTATTTGAAGATATTCCTTTTTCCTCTATAAGCCTCTTTGCGCTCGGAATGTCCACTTGCAGTTTCTACAGAAAGAGTGTTTCAGAACTGATCAATCAAAAATAAGGTTCAACTCTGTCAGTTGAATGCACAGATCAGAAAGAAGTTTCACAGAATGCTTCTGCGTAGTTTTTATTTGAAGATATTCCTTTTTCCACTATAGACCTCTTAGCGCTCCCAATGTGCACTTGCACTTTCTACAAAAAGAGAGTTTCCGAACTGCTCAATCAAAAGTTAGGTTCAACTCTTTTACTTGAATGCACAGATCAGATTGAAGTTTCACAGAATGCTTCCGTTTAGATTTATTTAAAGACATTCCTTTTTCCACTATAGGCCTATTAGCGCTGCGAATGTCCACTTGCAGTTTCTACAGAAAGAGTGTTTCAGAACTGCTCAATCAAAAGTAAAGTTCAACTCTGTTAGTTCATTGTGCAGATCAGAAAGAAGTTTCACAGAATGCTTCTGTGTAGTTTTTATTTGAAGATATTCTTTTTTCCACTATAGGCCTCTTAGCGCTCCCAATATCCACTTGCAGTTCCTACAGAAAGAGTGTTTCAGAACTACTCAATCAAAAGTCAGGTTCAGCTCCGTTAGTTGAATGTACAGATCAGAAAGAAGTTTCACAGAATGGTTCTGTGTAGTTTTTTTTTGAAGACAGTCCGTTTTCCACTATAGGCCTCTTAGAGCTCCGAAAGTCCGCTTGCAGTTTCTATAGAAAGAGTGTTTCAGAACTGCTCAAATAAAAGTGTGGTTCAACTCTGTTAGTTGAATGCACAGATCAGAAAGACGTTTCCCAGAATGCTTCTGTGTAGTTTTTATTTGAAGATATTCCTTTTTCCACTTTAGGCCTCTTAGCGCTCCAAATGTCCACTTGCAGTTTCTACAGAAAGAGTGTTTCACAAATGCTCAATCAAAAGAAAGTTTCAACTCTGTTAGTTGAATGCACAGATCAGAGAGAAGTTTCACAGTATGCTTCTGTGTTGTTTTTATTTGAAGATATTCCTTTTCCTCTACAGGCCTCTTAGCGCTTCTAATGTCCACTTGTATTTTCTACAGAAAAAGTGTTTCAGAACTGCTCAATCAAAAGTAAGGTTCAGCTGTGGTAGTTGACTGCACAGAACAGAAAGTTGTTTCACAGAATGCTTCAGTGTAGTTTTTATTTGAAGATATTTCTTTTTCCAATATAGTCCTCTTAGCTGTCCGAATGTCTACTTGCAATTTCGACATAAAGAGTGTTTCAGAAATGCTCAATCCAAAGTAAGGTTCAACTCTGCTAGTCGAATGCACTGATCAGAAAGAAGTTTCATAGAATGCCTCTGTGTAGTTTTTATTTGAAGATATTCCTTTTTCCACTAAAGGCTCTTTGCGCTCCGAATGTCCACTTGCAGTTTCTGCAGAAAGAGTGCTTCAGAACTGCTCAATCAAAAGTAAGGTTCAACTCTGTTACTTGAATGCACAGATCTGAAAGAAGTTCCACAAAATGCTCCCGTGTGGATTTATTTAAAGATATTACTTTTTCCACTCTAGGCCTTTTAGCGCTCCCAATGTGCACTTGCAGTTTCTACAGAAAGAGAGTTTCAGAACTGCTCAATCAAAAGTAATATTCAAGTCTGTTAGTGGAATGCACAGATCAGAAAGTAGTTTCACAGAATGCTTCTGTGTAATTTTTATTTGAAGATATTCCTTTTTCCACTATAGTCCTCTTAGGGCTCCGAATATCCACTTGCAGTTTCTATGGAAAGAGTGTTTCAAATCTCCTCAATCAAAAGTAAGGTATAACTCTGTTAGTTGAATGCACAGATCAGAAAGAAGATTCACAGAATGCTTCTTTTTAGTTTTTATTTGAGGATATTCCTTTTTCCTCTATAGGCCTCTTAGGGCTTCAAATGTCCACTTGCAGTTTCTACAGAAAGAGTGTTTCGGAACTGCTCAATCAAAATTAAAGTTCAGCTGTGTTTGTTGACTGCACAGAACAGAAAGGTGTTTCACAGAATGCTTCATTGTAGTTTTTATTTGAAGATATTCCTTTTTCCGATATAGTCCTCTTAGCTCTCCGAAATTTCACTTGCAGTTTCTACAGAAAGAGTGTTTCAGAACTGCTCAATCCAAACTAATGTTCAAATCCGCTAGTTGAATGCATGGATCAGAACGAAGTTTCACAGAATGTCTCTTTGTAGTTTTTATTTGAAGATATTCCTTTTTCCACTATAAGACTCTTTGCGCTCCGAATGTCCACTTGCAGTTTCCACAGAAAGAGTGTTTCAAAACTGCTCAATCAAAACTAAGGTTCAACTCTGTTAGCTGAATGCACAGATCAGAAAGAAGTTTCACAGAATGCTTCCTTGTAGTTTTTATTTGGAGATATTCCTTTTTCCACTATAGGCCTCTTTGCGCTCCTAATGTCCACTTGCAGTTTCTACAGAAAGAGTGTTTCAGAACTGCTCAAACAAAAGTAAGTTTCAACTCTGTTAGTTGAATTCACAGATCAGAAAGAAGTTTCACAGAATGCTTCTGTGTAGTTTTTATTTGAAGATATTCGTTTTTCCACTATAGGCCACTTAGCGCTCCGCATGTCCACTTGCAGTTTCTACAGAAAGTGTGTTATTGAGCTGCTTAAACAAAAGTAAACTTCAACTCTGTTAGGTGAATGCACAGATCAGAAAGAAGTTTCACAGAATGCTTCTGTGTAGTTTTTAAGATATTCTTTTTCCAATATAGGCCTCTTAGCACTCCAAACATCCACTTGCAGTTACTACAAAAAGACTGCTTCACAACTGCGCATTCAAAAGTAAGGTTCAACTCTGCTAGGTGAATGCGCAGATCAGAGAGTATTTTCACGGAATGCTTCTGTGTAGTTTTCATTTGAAGATATTCCTTTTTCCACTGTAGGCCTCTTAGCGCTCCAAATACACACTTGCGGTTTCTACAGAAAGAGTGTTTCAAAACTCCTCAATCAAAAGTAAGGTTCAACCATGTTAGCTGAGACAACGAATCAGAAAGTAGTTTCACAGAATGCTTCTGTGGAGATTTTATTTGAAGATATTCCTTTTTCCACTACAGGCTTCTTAGTGCTCCGAATGTCCACTTGCAGTTTCTGCAGAAAAAGAGTCTCAGAACTGCTCATTTAAAAGTAAGGTTCAACTCTGTTAGTTGAATGTACAGATCAGAAAGAAGTTTCACAGAATGCTTCTGTGTAGTTTTAATTTGTTGATATTTCTTTTTCCACTGTAGGCCTCTTAGCGCCCCAAATGTTCACTTGCAGTTTCTACAGAAAGAGTGTTTCAGAGCTGCTCATTCAAAAGTAAGGTTCAACTCTGTTAGTTTAATGCACAGATCAGAAAGGAGTTTCACAGAATGCTTCTGTGTAGTTTTATTTGAAGATATTACTTTTTCCACTGTAGGCCTGTTAGCACTCCCAATTTTCAATTTCAGTTTCTACAGAAAGAGTGTTTCAGAGCTGCTCAATCGAAAGTAAGGTTCAAGTCTGTTAGTTGAATGCGCAGATGAGAAAGAAGTTTCGCTGAATTCTTCTGTCTAGTTTTTATTTGAAGATATTCCTTTTTCCACTGTAGGCCTCTTAGTGCTCAAATGTCCACATGCAGTTTCTACAGAAAGAGTGTTTCAGAACTGCTGAATCAAAAGTAAGTTTTAACTCTGTTAGTTGAATGCACACATCAGAAAGAAGCGTCGCAGAATGCTTCTGTGTAGTTTTTATTTGAAGATATTCCTTTTTCCACTATTGGCCTCTTAGCGTTCTGAATGTGCACTTTCATTTTCTACAGAAAGAGTGTTTCAGAATTGCTCAATCAAAAGTAAGGTTCAACTCTGTTAGTTGAATGCACAGATCAGAAAGAAGTTTCACAAAATGCTTCTGTGCAGTTTGTATTTGAAGATATTCCTTTTCCAGTATAGGCCTCTTAGCGCTCCGAATGTCCACTTGCAGTTTCTGCAGAAAGAGAGTTTAAGAGCTGCTCATTCAAAACTAATGTTCAACTCTGTTATTTGAATGCACAGATCAGAAAGAAGTTTCACAGAATGCTTCTGTGTAGTTTTTAGTTGAAGATATTCCTTTTTCCACTATAGGGCCTCTTAGCACTCCGAATATCCAATTTCAGCTTCTACAGAAAGACTGTTTCAGAGCTGCTCAATCAAAAGTAAGGTTCAACTCTGTTAGTTCAATGCTCAGATCAGAGAGAAGTTTCCAAAAACCTTCTGTGTAGTTTGTATTTGAAGATATTCCTTTTTCCACTATAGGCCTCTTTGCGCGGCGAATGTCCACTTGCCGTTTCTACAGAAACAGTGTTTCAGAACTGCTCAATCAAAAGTAAGTTTCAACTGTTTTAGTTGAATGAGGATATCAAAAAGAAGTTTCACAGAATGCTTCTGTATAGATTTTATTTGAAGATAATAGTTTTTCCACTGTAGGCCTCTTAGCGATCTGAATTTCCACTTGCAGTTTCTACAGAAAGAGTGATTCAGAACTACTCTATCAAAAGAAAGGTTCAACTATGTTAGCTGAATGCACAGGTGAGAAAGAAGTTTCACAGAATGCTTCTGTGTAGTTTTTATTTGAAGATATTCTTTTTCCACTACAGGCTTCTTAGCGCTCCGAATGTCCACTTGCAGTTTCTGCAAGATGAGTGTCTCAGAACCGCTCAATCAAAAGTAAGGTTCAACTCCGTTAATTGAATGCATAGATCAGAAAGTAGTTTCACAGAATGCTTCTGAGTAGTTTTTATTTGAAGATATTACTTTTTCTACAATAGGCGTCTTAGCGCTCCGAATGACCCATTGCAGTTTCTATAGAAAGAGTGTTTCAGAGCTGCCCAATCAATAGTAAGCTTGTACTCTGTTAGTTGAATGCACAGGTCAGAAGAAGTATCACAGAATGCTTCTGTGTAGATTAATTTCAAAATATTCTTTTTTCCACTATAGGTCTGTTAACGCTCCGAATGTCCAGTTGCAGTTTCTACTGAAAGAGTGATTCAGAACTGCTCAATCAGAAATAAGGTTCAAATCTGTTAGTTGAATGTGCCGATCAGAAAGATGTTTCGCAGAATGCTTCTGTGTCCTTTTTATTTTGAAGATATCACTTTTTCCTATGTAGGGTTTTTAGCATTCCGATTGTCCACAGGCAGTTTCTACCAAAAGAGTTTTTCAGAACTGCTCACTCAGAAGTAACGTTCAACTTTGTTAGTTGAATGCACAGATCAGGAAGAAGTTTCACAGAATGTTTCAGTGTAGTTTTTATTTGAAGATATTCCTCTTTCCAGTATAGGCCACTTAGTGCTCTGAATGTCCACTTGCAGTTTCTAAAGAAAGAGAGTTTCAGAACTGCTTAATCAAAAGTAAGGTTCCACTCTGTTATTTGAATGCACAGATCAGAAAGAAGTTTCACATAATGCTTCTGTGTAGTTTTATTTGAAGATTTTCCTTTTTCCCCTATAGGCCTCTTAGCGCACCGAATGTCCCCTTGAAGTTTCTAATGAAAGAGTGTTTCCGAACTGCTCAATCAATAGTAAGGTTGAACTCTGTTAGTTGAATGCAGAGATCAGATAGGAGTTTCACAGAATGTTTCTGTGTAGTTTTTATTTGAAGACTTTCCTTTTTCCACCATAGGCTTCTTAGCGCTCGGAATGTCCACTTGCAGTTTCTACTGAATGAGTGTTTCAGAACTGCTCAATCAACAGGAAGGTTCCACTCTGTTAGTTGAATGCACAGATCAGAAAGTTGTTTCACAGAACGCTTCTGTGTAGTTTTTATTTGAAGATATTCCTTTTTCACTATAGGACTCTTAGCGATCCGAATGTCCACTTGCAGTTTCTACAGAAAGAGTGTTTCAGAACTGCTCAATGAAAAGTAAGGTTCAAATCTGTTAGTTGAATGCACAGATCAGAAAGAAGTTTCACAGAATGCTTCTGTGTTGTTTTTATGTGAAGATATTCCTTTTTCCACTATAGGCCTCTTAGCGCTCCGAATGTCCTCTTGCAGTTTCTACTGAAAGAGTGTCTCGTAACTGCTCAATCAAAAGTAAAGTTCAACTCTGTTAGTTGAATGCACAGATCACAAAGAAGTTTCACAGAATGCTTCTGTGTAGTTTTTATTTGAAGCTATTTCATTTTCCACTATAGGCCTCTTAGTGCTCCGAATGTCCACTTGCAGTTTCTACTGAAGGAGTGCTTCAGAACTGCTCAATCAAAAGCAAGGTTGAACTCTGTTAGTTGAATGCACAGATCAGAAAGGAGTTTCACAGAATGATTCTGTGTAGTTTTTTTTTAAGACTTTCCTTTTTCCATTGTAGGCTTCTTTGCGCTCCAAATGTCCACTTGCAGTTTCGACAGAAAGAGTGCTTCAGAACTACTCAGTCAAAAGTAAGGTTCAAAACTGTTACTTGAATGCACATATCAGAAAGAAGTTTCGCAGAATGCTTCTGTGTTGTTTTTATTTGAAGATATTACTTTTTCCACCGTAGGCCTCTTAACGCTCCGAATGTCCACTTGCAGTTTCTACAGAAAGAGTGTTTCCGAACTGCTCAAAAAATATTAAGGTTCAACCCTCTTAGTTGAATGCACAGATCACTAAAAAGTTTCACAGAATGCTTCTGTGTAGTATTTATTTGAAGATATTCCTTTTTCCACTATTGGCCTCTTAGGTTTCCGAATGTTCACTTCAAGTTTCTACAGATAGAGTGTTTCAGAATTGCTCCGTGAAAAGTAAGGTTCAACTCTGTTAGTTGAATGCAGAGATCCGAAAGTAGTTTCAAAGAATCCTTCTGTATTATTTATCTGAATATATTAATTTTTCCACAAAAGGCCTCTTAGCGCTCCGAGTGTCCACTTGCAGTTTCTATAGAAAGAGAGTTTCAGAACTGCTCAATCAAAAGTTAGGTTCAACCCTGTTAGCTGATTGCACAGATCAGAAAGAAGTTTCACAGAATGCTTCTGTGTAGTTTTTATTTGAATTTATTCCTTTTTCCACTATAGGCCTCTAAGCCCTACGAATGTCCACTTGCAGCTTCTACAGAAAGAGTGTTTCGGTACTGCTCAATCAAAAGTAAGGTTCAACTCCATTAGTTGAGTTCACAGATCAGAAAGAATTTTCACAGAATGCTTCTGTGTAGTTTTTATTTGAAGGTTTCCTTTTTCCACTATGGGCCTTTAAGCGCTCCGAATGTCCACTTGCAGCTTCTATAGAAAGAGTGTTTCATAACTGCTAAATCAAAAGTAAGCTTCAACTCTGTTAGTTGAATGCACAGATCAGAGAGGAGTTTCACAGAATGCTTCTGTGGAGTTTTTATTTGAAGATATTTCTTTTTCCACTGTAGGACTCTTAACAATCCGAATGTCCACTAGCAGATTCTACAGAAAGAGTGTTTCAGAACTGCTCTATCAAAAGTAAGGTTCAACACTGTTAATTGAACGCACAGATCAGAAAGGAGTTTCACAGAATGCTTCTGTGTAGTTTTTGTTTGAAGTTATTCCTTTTTCCTCTATAGGCCTCTTAGCGCTCCGAACGTATAATTGCAGTTTCTACAGAAAGAGTGTTTCAGAACTGCTCAATCAAAGCAAGGTTCATCTCTGTTTGTTGAATGAACCGATCAGAAAGAAGTTTCAGAGAAAGCTTCTGGGTAGTATTCATTTGAAGATATTTCTTTTTCCACTGTAGGCCTCTTAGCGCTACAAACATCCACTTGCAGTTTCTACAGAGAGTGTTTCAAAACTCACAATCAAAAGTAAGGTTAAACTCTCTTAGTTGAATGCACTGATCACAAAGACGTTTCAAAGAAAGCTTCTGTGTAGTTTTTATTTGAAGATATTCTTTTTCCACTATAGGCCTCTTAGTGCTCCAAATGTCCACTTGCAGTTTCTACAGAAAGATTGCTTCAAAACTCCTCAATCAAAAGTATGGTTCAACTCTGATAGTTGAATGCACAGATCTCAAAGCCGTTGCACAGAATGATTCTGTGTAGTTTTTATTTGAAGATATTCCTTTTTCCACTAGAGGCATCTTAGCACTCCGTATGTCCACTTGCAGTTTCGACAGAAAGAGTGTTTCACAACTGCTCTGTCAAAAGTAAACTTCAACACTGTTAGTTGAATGCACAGATGAAAAAGAACTTTCGCAGGATGCATCTGTGTTGTTTTTATTGAAGATAATCCTTTTTCCACTATAGGCCTCTTAGCGCACCAAATGTCCAATTGTAGTTTCTACATAATGAGTGTTTCAGAACTGCTCAATCAAAAGTAAGGTTCAACTCTGTTAGTTGAATGCACAGATCAGAAAGAAGTTTCACAGAGTGCTTCTGTGTAGTTTTTATTTGAAAATATTCTTTTTTCCACCCTAGGTCTCTTAGCGCACCGAATGTCCAATTGCAGTTTCTACATAATGAGTGTTTCAGAACTGCTCAATCAAAAGTAAGGTTCAACTCTGTTAGCTGAATGCACGGATCAGAAAGTAGTTTAAAAGTGCTTCTTTGTAGTTTTTATTTGAAGATATTCCTTTTTACACTGTAGGCCTCTTTGCGCTCAAAATTTCCACTTGCAGTTTCTACATAAAGAGTGTTTCAGAACTGCTCAATCAAAAGTAAGGTTCAACTCTGTTTGTTGAATGCACAGTTCAGCAAGAAGTTTCACAGAATGCTTCTGTGGAGTTTCTATTTGAAGATATTTGTTTTTCCACTATAGGCCTCTTAGCACTGCAAACATGCACTTGCAGTTCCTACAGAAAGAGTGTTTCAAAACTCGTCAATCAAAAGTAAGGTTCAACTCTCTAAGTTGAAAGCCCAGATCCGAAAGCCATTTCATTGAATGCTTCTGTGTAGTTTTTATTTGAAGATATTTCTTTTTCCACTATAGGACTCTTAGCACTCCAAATATCCACTTGCAGATTCTACAGAAGGAGTGTTTCAGAAGTGCTCAATCAAAAGTAAGGTTCAACTCTGTTAGTTGAATGCAGAGATCCAAAAGCCGTTTCACAGAATGCTTCAGTGTAGTTTTTATTTGAAGATATTCCTTTTTCTACTATAGGCCTCTTAGCGCTGCAAATTTCCAAATGCAGTTTCCACATAAACAGTGTTTCAGAACTGCTCAATCAAGACTAAGTTTCATCTCTGTTAGTTGAATGCACAGATCATAAAGAAGTTTCACAGATTGCTTCTGTGTTGTTTTTGTTTGAATATATTCCTTTTTCCACTGTAGGATTCTTAGCGCTCCAAATGTCAAGTTGCAGTTTCTTCAGAAAGAGTGTTACAAAACTCCTCAATCAAAAGTAAGGTTCAACTCTGTTAGTTGAATGCACAGATCGGGAAGGAGATTCACAGAATGTTTCTGTGTAGTTTTTATTTGAAGATATTCCATTTTCCACTAAAGGCCTCTTAGTGCTCTGATTGTCCACGTGCAGTTTCGACAGAAAGAGTGTTTCACAACTGCTCACTCAAAAGTAAGCTTCAACCCTTTTAGTTGAATGCACAGATGAGAAAGAACTTTCATAGAATGCTTCTGTGTTGTTTTTACTGAACATATTACGTTTTCCACTGTAGGCCTCTAAGGGCTCCGAATGTCCAATTGAAGTTTCTACATAATGAGTGTTTCAGAACTGCTCAATCAAAAGTAAGGTTCAACTCTGTTAGTTGAATGCAGAGTTCAGAAAGAAGTTTCACAGAATGCTTCTGTGTAGTTTTTATTTGATGATATTCCTTTTTCCACAATAGGCCTCTTAGCATTCCGAATGTCCAATGGCAGTTTCTACATAATGAGTATTTCAGAACTGCTCGATCAAAAGTAAATTTCAACTCTGTTAGTGGAATGCACAGATCAGAAAAGAGTTAAACAGAATGTGTCTGTGTAGTTTTTATTTGAAGATATTCCTTTTTCCACTATAGGTTTCTTAGCGCTCCGAATGTCCACTTGCAGTTTCTACAGAAAGAGTGTTTCAGAACTGCTCAATCAAAATTAAGGTCATCACTGTTAGTTGAATGCACAGATCAGAGAGGAGTTTCACAGAATGTTTCTGTGTAGTTTTTATTTGAAGATATTCCTTTTTCCACTATAGGCCTCTTAGCGCTCCGAATGTCCACTTGCAGTTTTGACAGAAAGAGTGTTTGAGAACTGCTCAGTCAACAGTAGTGTTCAACCCTGTTGGTTGAATGCACAGATCAGAAAGAACATTTGCAGAATGCATCTGTGTTGTTTTTATTTGAAGATATTCCTTTTCCCACTATTGGCCTCTTAGCGCTCCGAATGTCCAATTGCATTTTCTACATAATGAGGTTTTCAGAACTGCTCATTGAAAAGTAACGTTCAACTGTGTCTGTTGAATGCACCGATCAGAAAGAAGTTCCACAGAATGCTTCTGTGTAGTCTTCATTTGATTATATTCCTTTTTCCTCTATAGGCCTCTTTACGCTCTAAATATCCATTTGCAGTTTCTACAGAAAGAGTGTTTCATAACTCCGCAACCAAAAGTAAGGTTCAACTCTGTTACTTGAATGCACAGATCGGTAAGAAGTTTCACACAATGCTTCTGTGTAGTTTTTATTTGAAGATATTCCTTTATCCACTATAGGACTCTAAGCGCTACGAATGTCTACTTCCAGTTTCCACAGAGAGAGAGTTTCAGAACTGCTCAATCAAATGTAAGGTTCAACTCTGTTAGTTGAATGCACAGATCAGAAAGAAGTTTCACAGAATGCTTCTGTGTACTTTTTATTTGAAGGTATTCCTTTTTCCACTATAGGCCTCTTAGCACTCTGAAAGTCCCCTTGAAGTTTCTACACAAAGAGTGTTTCAGAACTGCTCAATCAAAAGTAAGGTTGTACTCTGTTATTTGAATGCACAGATAAGAGAGAAGTTTCACAGAATGCTTCCGTATAGTTTTATTTGAAGATATTTCTTTTTCCACTACAGGCCTCTGAGCCCTCCAAACATCCACTTGCAGTTTCTACATAAAGAATGTTTCAAAACTCCTCAATCAATAGTAAGTTTCAACTCTGTTAGTTGAATGCACAGATAACAAAGTAGTTTCACAGAATGCTTCTGTGTAGTTTTTATTTGAAGATATTCCTTTTTCCACTATAGGCCTCTTAGCACTCCGAATGTCCACTTGCAGTTTCTACAGAAAGAGTGTTTCGGAACTGCTCAAACAAAAGAAAGGTTCAACTCTGTTAGTTGAATGCACACATCAGAAAGTAGTTTCACAGAATGCTTCTGTGTAGTTTTTATTTGAAGATAGCCCTTTTTCCACTATAGGCCTCTTAGCACTCTGATAGTCCCCTTGAAGTTTCTACACAAAGAGTGTTTCAGAACTGCTCAATCAAAAGTAAGGTTGAACTCTGTTATTTGAATGCACAGATCAGAAAGAAGTTTCACAGAATGCTTCTGTATAGTTTTATTTGAAGATATTTCTTTTTCCACTACAGGCCTCTGAGCCCTTCAAACATCCACTTGCAGTTTCTACATAAAGAATGTTTCAAAGCTCCTCAATCAAAAGTAAGTTTCAACTCTGTTAGTTGAATGCACAGATAACAAAGTAGTTTCACAGAATGCTTCTGTGTAGTTTTTATTTGAAGTTATTTCTTTTTCCACTATAGGCCTCTTAGCGCTCCGAATGTCCACTTGCAGTTTCTACAGAAAGAGTGTTTCGGAACTGCTCAAACAAAAGAAAGGTTCAACTCTGTTAGTTGAATGCACACATCAGAAAGTAGTTTCACAGAATGCTTCTGTGTAGTTTTTATTTGAAGATATTCCTTTTTCCACTGTAGGCCTCTTAGCGCTCCGAATGTCCACTTGCAGCTTCTACAGAAAGAGTGATTCCGAAGTGCTCAATCAAAAGTAAGCTTCATCTCTGTTATTTGAATGCACAGATCAGAAAGGAGTTTCACAGAATGCTTCTGTTTAGTTTTTCTTTGAAGATATTCCTTTTTCCACTATACGCCTCTTAGCGCTCCGAATATCCACTTGCAGTTTCTACAGAAAGAGTGTTTCAGAACTGCTCAATGAAAAGCAAGATTCAACTCTGTTTGTTGAATGGACAGATCAGAAAGAAGTTTCACAGATTCCTTCTGTGTAGTTTTTATTTGAAGATATTCCTTTTTCCACTATAGGCCTCTTAGCACTCGAAACATCCACTTGTAGTTTCTACAGAAAGAGTGTTTCAGAACTCCTCAATCAAAAGTAAGGTTCAACCCTCTTAGTTCAATGCACAGATCAGAAAGTAGTTTCACAGAATGCTTCTGTGTTCTTTTTATTTGAAGATATTCCTTTTTCCACTATACGCCTCTTACTGCTACGAATGTCCAATTGCAGTTTCTACATAAACAGTGTTTCAGTACTGCTCAATGAAAACTAAGGTTCAACTCTGTTACTTGAATGCACAGATCAGAAAGAAGTTTCACAGAATGCTTCTGTGTAGTTTTTATTTGAAGATTTTCCTTTTTCCACTATATTCCTCATAGCGCTCCAAATATGCACTTGCAGATTCTACAGAGAGTGTTTCAAAACTCCTCAATCAAAGGTAAAGTACAACTCTGCTAGTTGAATGCATAGATCAAAAAGAAATTTCACAGAATGCTTCTGTGTAGTTGTTATTTGAAGATATTGCTTTTTCCACTCTAGGCCTCTAAGCGCTCCGAATGTACACTTGCAGTTTCTACCGAAAGAGTGTTTCAGAATTGGTCAATGAAAAGTAAGGTTCAACTCTGCTGGTTGAATGCACAAATCAGAAAGAAGTTTCACACAATGCTTCTGTGTTGTTTTTATTTGAAGATATTCCTTTTTCCGCTATAGGCCTCTTATCGGTATGAATGTCCACTTGCAGTTTCGACAGAAAGAAAGTTTCAGAAGTGCTCAGTTAACAGTAATGTTCAACACTGTTAGTTGAATACACAGATCAGAAAGAAACTTCGCAGAATGCTTCTCTGTGGTTTTTATTTGAAGATATTTCTTTTTCCACTATTGACCTCTTAGCGCTCCGAATGTCAAATTGCATTTTCTACATAATGAGGGTTTCAGAAATGCTCAATGAAAAGTAAGTTTCAACTGTCTTCGTTGATTGCACAGATCAGAAAGAAGTTTCACAGAATGCTTCTGTGTAGTTTTCATTTGAAGATTTTCCTTTTTCCACTCTAGGCCTCCAAGGGCTACGAATGTCCACCTGCAGTTTCTACTGAAAGAGTGTTTCAGAACTGCTCAATCAAAAGTAAGGTTCAACTTTGTTAGTTGAATGCACAGATCAGGAAGAAGTTTCACAGAATGCTTCTGTGTAGTTTTTATTTGAAGATATTCCTGTTTCCAGTATAGGCCACTTAGCCCTCTGAATGTCCAATTGCAGTTTCTAAAGAAAGAGAGATTCAGAACTGCTTAATCAAAAGTAAGGTTCAACTCTGTTAGTTGAATGCACATATCAGAAAGAAGTTTCACATAATGCTTCTGTGTAGTTTTTATTTGACGATTTTCCTTTTTCCCCTATAGGCCTCTTAGCGCACTGAATGTCCCCTTGAAGTTTCTAATGAAAGAGTGTTTCCGAACTGCTCAATCAAAAGTAAGGTTGAACTATGTTAGTTGAATGCAGAGATCAGAAAGGAGTTTCACAGAATGTTTCTGTGTAGTTTTTATTTGAAGACATTCCTTTTTCCACTATAGGCCTCATAGCGCTCCTAATGTCCACTTTCAGTTTCGACAAAAAGTGTTTCAGAACTGCTGAGACAAAAGTATGGTTCAACCTTGTTAGTTGAATGCACAGATCAGAAAGAAGTTTCGCAGAATGCTTCTGTGTGGTTTTTATTTGAAGATTTTCCTTTTTCCACCGTAGGCCTCTTAGCGCTCTGAATGTCCACTTGCAGTTTCTACAGAAAGAGTGTTTCAGAACTGCTCAATAAAAGTAAGGTTCAACTCTGTTAGTTGAATGCTCAGATCAGAAAGAAGATTCACAGAATGCTTCTGTGTAGTTTTTATTTGAAGACTGTCCTTTTTCCACTACAGCCTCTTAGCGCTCCGACTGTCCACTTGCAGTTTCTACTGAATGAGTGTTTCGGAACTGCTCAATCAACAGGAAGGTTCCACTCTGTTAGTTGAATGCACAGATCAGAAAGAAGTTTCACAGAATGCTTCTGTGTAGTTTTTATTTGAAGATATTCCTTTTTCAATATAGGACTCTTAGCGCTCCGAATGTCCACTTGCGGTTTCTACAGAAAGAGTGTTTTAGAACTGCTCAATCAAAAGCCTCAGTAGCAGATGCGATCAACTGGAATAAAGGGTATCGCTGATGGAAAATGAAATGAATGAAATGAAGAGATAAGGGATGTTTAGAGAAAAAAGAATAAAAAGAAATGAACAATGCCTCCAAGAAATTTGGGTCTATGTGAAAAGACCAAACCTACGTCTGATTGGTGTACCTGAAAATGATGGGGAGAATGGAATCAAGTTGGAAAACACTCTGCAATATATTATCCAGGAGAACTTCCCCAATCTAGGAAGGCAGGCCAGCATTCAGATTCCGGAAATACAGAGAACGCCACAAAGATACTCCTCGAGAAGGGCAACTCCAAGACTCATAATTCTCAGATTCACCAAAGTTGAAATGAAGGAAAAAATATTAAGGGCAGCCAGAGAGAAAGGTCGGGTTACCCACAAAGGGAAGCCCATCGGACTAACAGCTGATCTCTCAGCAGAAAATCTACAAGCAAGAAGAGAGTGGGGGCCGATATTCACCATTCTTATAGAAAAGAATTTTCAACCTAGAATTTCCTATCCCGCCAAACTAAGCTTCATAAGTGAAGGAGAAATAAAATACTTTACAGATAAGCAAACTCTGAGTGATTTCGTCACCACAAGGCCTACCCTAAAAGAGCTCCTGAAGGAAGCACTAAACATGGAAAGGAACAACTGGCACCAGCCACTGCAAAAACATGCCAAACTGTAAAGACCATCAAGGCTAGGAAGAAACTATAGCAACTAACGAGCAAAATAACCAACAAACATCGTAATGACAGGGTCAGATTCACACATAACAATATTAACGTTAAATGTAAATGGGCTAAGTGCTCCAACCAAAAGACACAGACTGGCAAACTGAATAAGGAGTCAGGACCCATCAGTGTGCTGTATTCAGGAAACCCATCTCACGTGCAGAGACACACATAGACTCAAAATAAAGGGATGGAGGAAGATCTATCAAGCAACTGGTAATCAAAAAAAGGCAGGGGTTGCAATCCTAGTCTCTGATAAAATAGACTTTAAACCAACAAAGATCAAAAGAGACAAAGAAGGCCATTACATAATGGTAAAGGGATAAATTCAACAAGAAGAGCAAACTATCCTAAATATAGATGCACCCAACACAGGAGCACCCAGATTCAGAAAGCAAGTCCTCAGTGACCTACAAAGGGACTTAAACTCCCACACAATAATAATGGGAGATTTTAACACCCCACTGTCAGCATTAGACAGAACAACGAGACAGAAAGTTAACAAGGATATTCAGGAATTGAACTCAGCTCTACATAAAGTGGACGTAATAGACATCTACAGAACTGTCCACTTGCAGTTTCTACAGAAAGTGTTTCAGAACTGCTGAATCAAAATGGGGTTCGACTCTGTTAGTTGAATGCACAGATCAGAAAGTAGTTTCTCAAAATGATTCAGTGTAATTTTATTTGAAGATATTCCTTTTTCCACTGTAGGCCTCTTAACGCTCCGAATGATCACTTGCAGTTTCTACAGAAAGAGTGTTTCAGAACTGCTCAAGCAAAAGTAAGGTTCATCTCTGTTAGCTGAATGCACAGATCAGAAAGAAGTTTCACAGAATGCTTCTGTGTAATTTTTATTGGAAGATATTCCCTTTTCCACTACAGGCCTCTTAGCACTCCAAATATCCACTTGCAGTTTCTACAGAAAGAGTGTTTCAAAACTCCTCAATCAAAAGTACCGTTCAAATCTGTTAGTTGAATGCACAGATCTGAAAGAAGCTTCACAGAATGCTTCTGTGTAGCCTTTATTTGACTATATTCCATTTTCCTTTAGAGGCCTCTTAGTGCTCCAAACATCCACTTGCACTTTCTACAGAAAGAGTGTTTGAGAACTGCTCAAACAAAAGTACGGTTGAGCTCTGTTAGTTGACTGCACATATCAGAAAGTAGTTTCATAGAATGCTTCTGTGTAGTTTTCATTTGAAGATATTCCTTTTTCCACTATAGGCCTCTTAGCGCTCCAAATACCCACTTGCAGTTTCAACAGAAAGAGTGTTTCAAATCTCCTCAATCAAAAGTAAGGTTCAACTCTGTTAGTTGAATGCAGAGATCAGAAAGAAGATTCACAGAATGCTTCTGTGTAGTTTTTATTTGAAGATATTCCTTTTTCCTCAATAGGCCTCTTAGTGCTCCGAATATCCACTTGCAGCTTCTACAGAAAGAGTGTTTCAAAACTGCTCAATCAAACGTAAGCTTCACATCTGTTAGTTGAATGCGCAGATCAGAAAGAAGTCTCACAAAATGCTTTTGTGTAGTTTTTATTTTAACATATTCCTTTTTCCACTATAGGCCCCTTAGCACTCCAAATATACACTTCCAGTTTCTACTGATACAGTGTTTAAAAACTCCTGAATCAAAAGTAACGTTCAACTCTGTTAGTTGAATGCACAGATTAAAAAGAAGTTTCACAGAATGCTTCTGTGTAGCTTTTATTTGAAGATATTCCTTTTTCCAATGTAGGCCTCTTAGGGCTCCGACTGTCCACTTGCTGTTTCTCAGGAAATTGTGTTTCAAAGCTGCTCAATCAAAAGTAAGGTTGAACTGTGTTAGTTGAATTCAGAGATCAGAAAGAAATTTCACAGAATCCTTCCGGGAAGTTTTTATTTGAAGATATTCCTTTTTCTACTCTAGGCCTCTTAGCGCTCCAAATAGCCACTTGCAGTTTCCACAGAAAGAGTGTTTCAAAACTCCTCAATCAAAAGTAAGGTTCTACTATCTTAGTTGAATGCAAGGATCAGAAAGAACTTTCCCAGAATGCTTCTGTGTAGTTTTTATATGAAGATATTCCTTTTTCCTCCGTAGGCCTCTTAGCGCTCCGAATTTCCACTTGCAGTTTCTATAGAAAGAGTGTTTCAGAACTGCTCAATCAAAAGTAAGGTTTAACTCTGTTAGTTGAATGCACAGATCAGAAAGAAGTCTCGCAGAATGCTTCTGTGTAGTTTTATTTGAAGATATTCCTTTTTCCAGGATAGGCCTCTTAGCGCTCCGAAAGTCCACTTGCAGTTTCTACAGAAAGAGTGTTTCAGAACTCCTCAATCAAAAGTAAGGTTCAACTCTGTTAGTGGAATGCATAAATCAGAAGGAAGTTTCACAGAATGCTTCTGTGTAGTTTTTATTTGAAGATATTCCTTTTTCCACTATAGGCCTCATATCGCTCTGAATGTCCACTTGCAGTTTCTACAGAAAGACTGTTTCAGAACGGCTCAATCAAAAGTATGGTTCAAATCAGTTAGTTGAATGCACAGATCAGAAAGTAGTTTCACAGAGTGCTTCTGTGTAGTTTTTATTTGAAGATATTCCTTTTTCCACTACAGGCCTCTTAGTGTTACAAATATCCGCTTGCAGTTTCTACAGAAAGAGTGTTTCAAAACTCCTGAATGAAAACTATGGTTCGACTCTGTTAGTTGAATGCACAGAACAGAAAGAAGTTTCACAGAATGATTCTGTGTAGTTTATATTTGAAGATATTCCTTTTTCCTCTATAGATATCTTAGCGCTCCGAATGTCCACTTGCACTTTCTACAGAAAGAGTGTTTCAGAACTCCTCAATCAAATATAATGTTCAAATTTGTTCATTGAATGCGCAGATCAGAAAGAAGTTTCGCAGAATCCTTCTGTGTAGTTTTTATTTGAAGATATTCCTTTTTCCACTATTGGCCTCTTAGCGCTCCGAATGTCCACTCGCAGTTTCTACAGAAAGAGTGTTTCAAAACTCCTCAATCAAAAATAAGGTTCAACTCTGTTAGTTGAATGCACTGCTCAGAAAGAACTTTCACAGAATGCTTCTGTGTAGTTTTTATTTGAAGATATTCCTTTTTCCACTATAGGCCCCTTAGTGCTCCAAATATCCACTTGCAGTTTCTACAGAAAGAGTGTTTCAAAACTCCTCAATGAAAAGTATGGTTCAACTCTGTTAGGTGAATGCAGAGATCAGAAAGATGTTCCACAGAATGCTTCTGTGTAGTTTTTATTTGAAGATATTCCTTTTTCCTCCATTGGCCTCTTAGCGCTCCAAATGTCCACTTGCACTTTCTACAGAAAGTGTGTTTCAGAAATGCTCAAACAAAAGTAATGTTCACATCTGTTCATTGAATGCGCAGATCTGAAAGAAGTTTCACAGAATGCATCTTTGTTGTTTTTATTTGAAAATATTCCTTTTTCCACTATAGGCCTCTTAATGCTCCGAATGTCCACTTGCAGTTCCTACAGAAACAGTGTTTCAAAGCTGCTCAATCAAAAGTAAGGTTCAACTGTGTTAGTTGAATGTACAGATCAGAGAGAAGTTGAACAGAATGCTTCTGTGTATTTTTAATTTGAAGATATTCCTTTTTGCACTGTAGGCCTCTTTGGGCTTCCGAATGTCCACTTGCAATTTCTACAGAAAGAGTGTTTCAGAACTCCTTCCAACAAATGTAAGGTTCAACTCTCTTAGTTGAATGCAAAGATCGAAAAGAAATTTCACAGAATCCTTCTGTGTAGCTTTTATTTGAAGATCTTCCTTTTTCCAATGTAGGCCTCTTAGGGCTCCGAGAGTCCACTTGCTCTTTCTCAGGAAAGAGTGTTTCAAAGCTGCTCAATCAAAAGTAAGGTCCAACGGTGTTAGTTGACTGCACAGATCAGAAATAAGTTTCACTGAATCCTTCTGGGTAGTTTTTATTTGAAGATATTACTTTTTCCACTATAGGCCTCTTAGCACTCCAAATAGCCACTTGCAGTTTCTACATAAAGAGTGTTTCAAAACTCCTCAATCAAAAGTAAGGTTCTACTCTCTTAGTTGAATGCACGGATCAGAAAGAACTTTCCCAGAATGCTTCTGTGTAGTTTTTACCTGAAGATATTCCTTTTTCCTCCATAGGCCTCTTAGCGCTCCGAATTTCCACTTGCAGTTACTATAGAAAGAGTGTTTCAGAACTGTTCAATCAAAAGTAAGGTTCAACTCTGTTAGTTGAATGCACAGATCAGAAAGAAGTTTCACAGAATGCTTCTGTGTAGTTTTATTTGAAGATATTCCTTTTTCCAATATAGGCCTCTTAGCACTCCGAAAGTCCACTTGCAGTTTCTACAGAAAGAGTGTTTCAGAACTGTTCAATCAAAAGTAAGGTTCAACTCTGTTAGTTGAATGCATAGATCAGAAGGAAGTTTCACAGAATGCTTCTGTGTAGTTTTTATTTGAAGATATTCCTTTTTCCACTATAGGCCTCTTAGCGCTCGGAAAATCCACCTCCAGTTTCTACAGAAAGATTGTTTCAAAACTCCGCAATCAAAAATAACGTTCAACTGTGTTAGTTGAATGCACATATCAGAAAGAAGTTTCACAGAATCCTTCTGTGTAGTTTTTATGTGAAGTTATTCCTTTTTCCCCTATAGGCCTCATAGCGCTCCAAATATCCACTTGCAGTTTAAAGAGAAAGAGTGTTTCAAAACTCCTCAATCAAAAGTAACGTTGAACTCTGTTAGTTGAATGCACAGATTAGAAAGAAGTTTCCCAGAATGCTTCAGTGTAGTTTTTATTTGAAGATATTACTTTTTCCTCCATAGGCCCCTTAGCCATCCGAATGTCCACTTGCAGTTTCTACAGAAAGAGTGTTTCAGAACTGCTCAATCAAAAGTAAGGTTCAACTCTGTTAGTTGAATGCACAGATCAGAAAGAAGTTTCAAAGAATGCTTCTGTGTAGTTTTTATTTGAACATATTTCTTTTTCAACTGTAGGCCTCTTAGCGCTCAAAATATCCACTTGCAGTTTCTACAGAAAGATTGTTTCAAAACTCCTCAATCAAAAGTATGGTTCAACTCTGATAGTTGAATGCACAGATCAGGAAGAAGTTTCACAGAGTGCTTCTGTGCAGTTTTAATTTAAATATATTCCTTTTTCCTCTGTAGGCCTCTTAGCGCTCCGAATGTCCACTTGCAGTTTCTACAGCAAGTGTGTTTCAGAACTGCTCAATCAAAAGTAAGTTTCAACTCTGTTAGTTGAATGTACAGATCAGAAAATAGTTTCACAGAATACTTCTGTATAGTTTTAATTTGAAGATATTCCTTTTTCCTCTATAGGACTCTTAGCGCTCCAAATATCCACCTGCAGTTTCTACAGAAAGAGTGTTTCAAAACTGTTCAATCAAAAGGATGGTTCAACTCTGTTAGCTGAATCCACAGATCAGAAAGAAGTTTCACAGAATGCTTCTGTGTAGTTTTTATTTAAAGATATTCCTTTTCACACTCCAGGCCCCTTAGCGCTCCGAATGTCCACTTGCAATTTCTACAGAAAGAGTTTTTCAGAGCTGCTCAATCACAAGTAAAGTTCAACTCTGTTAGTTGAATGCTCAGATCAGAAAGTAGTCACGCCGAAAGCTTCTGTGTAGTTTTTATTTGAGGATATTCCTTTTTGCACTGTAGGCCTATTTGCGCTCCAAATGTCCACTTGCAGTTTCTACAGAAAGAGTGTTTCAGAACTCCTCAAACTAAAGTAAGCTTCAACTCTCTTAGACGAATGCAGAGGTCAGAAAGAGGTTTCACAGAATTCTTCTGTGTAGTTTTTATATGAAGATATTCCTTTTTCCACTATAGGCCTCTAAGCGCTCCGAATGTCCACTTGCAGTTATTACAGAAAGAGTGTTTCTGATCTGCTCAATCAAAAGTGAGGTTCACCTCTGTTAGTTGAATGCACAGATCAGAAAGTAGTTTCACAGAATGCTTCTGTGTAGTTTTTATTTGAAGATGTTCCTTTTTCCACTATAGGCCTCTTAGCGCTCCGAATGTCCACTTGCAGTATCTATGAAAGAGACTTTCAGAACTGCTCAATCAAAAGAACGTTTTAACTCTGTTAGTTGAATGCACAGATCAGAAAGAAATTTCACAGAATGCTTCTCTGTAGTTTTTATTTGAAGATATTCCTTTTTCCACTATAGTCCTCTTAGCGCTCCGAATGTCCACTTGCAGTTTCTACAGAAAGAGTGTTTCAGAACTGCTCAATCAAAAGTGAGGTTCAACTCTGTTAGTTGAATGCACAGATCAGAAAGTAGTTTCACAGAATGTTTCAGTGTTGTTTTTATTTGAAGATATTCCTTTTTCCACTGTAGGCCTCTTAGCGCTCCACATGACAACTTCCAGTTTCTACAGAAAGAGTGTTTCAGAGCTGCTCAAGAAAAAGTAAGGTTCAACTCTGTTAGCTGAATGCAAAGATCAGAAAGAAGTTTCACATAATGCTTCTGTGTAGTTTTTATTTGAAGATATTACTTTTTCCACTATAGGCCTCTTAGAGCTCCAAATATCCACTTGCAGTTTCTACAGAAAGAGTATTTCAAAAAATGTCAATCAAAAGTAACGTTCAACTCTCTTAGTTGAATGCACAGGTCAGAAAGAAGTTTCACAGAATACTTCCGTGTAGTTTTTATTTGAAGATATTCCTTTTTCCACTGTAGGCGTCTAGGCGCTCTGAATGTCCACTGGCAGTTAATACAGAAAGAGTGTTTCAGAACTGCTCAATCAAAAGGAAGGTTCAACTCTGTTAGTTGAATGCACAGATCAGAAAGAAATTTCACAGAATGCTTCTCTGTAGTTTTTATTTGAAGATATTCCTTTTTCCACTATAGGCCTCTTAGCGCTCTGAATCTCCACTCGCCGTTTCTACAGAAAGAGTGTTTCAAAACTCCTCAATCAAAAGTAAGGTTCAACTCTGTTAGTTGAATGCACAGATCAGAAAGTAGTTTCACACAATGCTTCTGTGTAGTTTTTATTTGAAGATATTCCTTTTTCCATTATAGGCCTCTTAGTGCTCCAAATATCCACTTGCAGTTTCTACAGAAAGAGTGTTTCAAAATTCCTCAATCAAAAGTAATGTTCAACTCTGTTAGTTGAATGCACAGATCAGAAAGAATTTTCACAAATGCTTCTGTGTAGTTTTCATTTGAAGATATTCCTTTTTCCACTATGGACCTCATAGCGCTCCAAATATCCACTTGCAGTTTCTACAGAAAGAATGTTTCAAAACTCCTCAATCAAAAGTAAGGTTCAACTCTGTTAGCTGAATGCACAGACCAGAAAGAAGTTTCACAGAATGTTTCCGTGTAGTTTTTATTTGAAGATATTCCTTTTTCCACTATAGGCCTCTTAGTGTTCCGAATGTCCACTTGCACTTTCTACAGAAAGAGTGTTTCAGATCTGCTCAATCAAAAGTAATATTCAGTTGTGGAGCCAAGATGGCCGTATAGGAACAGCTCCGGTCTCCGGCTCCCAGCCCGAGCGACAGAGAAGACTGTTGATTTCTGCATTTCTTCTTGAGGTACTGGTTTCCTCTCACTAGGGAGTGCCAAACATTGGGTGCAGTAATGTAGGTGAAGGGCACCGTGTGCGGGCCAAAGCAGGGCGAAGCACTGCCTCACTCAGGAAGCACAAGTTGTCAGGGAGTTCGCTTTCCTAGTCAAAGAAATGGGTAACGGACAGCACCTGGATATTCGGGTCAGTCCCACCCTCATACTGCGCTTTCCCAACGGGCCTGGAAAACGGCACACTAGGAGATTGTGTCCTGCATCTGGCTCGGAGGGTGCTATGCCCACGGAGTCTCGCTGATTGCTAGCACAGCAGTCTGAGATCAAGCTGCAAGGCGGCAGCTAGGCTGGGGGATGGGCGCCCGCCATTTCCCAGGCTTGCTTATGTAAACCTAGCAGCCAGGAAGCTCGAACTGGGTGTAGCCCACCACAGCTCAAGGAGGCCTGTCTGCCTCTGTAGACTCCACTCTGGGGGCATGGCACAGACAAACAAAAAGTCAGCAGGAATTTCCGGAGACTTAAATGTCCCTGTTGGACTGACTGCTTTGAAGAGTAGTGGTTTTCCCAGCACACAGCTGGAGATCTGAGAACTACAGACTGCCTCCTAAAGTGGGCCCCTCACCCCTGAGCAGCCTAACTGGGAGGCACCCCCCCAGGTAGGGACAGACTGACACCTCACTCGGCCGGGTACTCCTCTGAGACAAAACATCCAGAGGAACTATCAGACAGCTGAATTTGTGGTCTCACAAAAATCTGCTCTGCTGCAGCCACCGCTGCTGACACCCAGCCAAGCAGGGTCTGGAGTGGACCTCTAGTAAAATCCAACAGACCTGCAGCTGAGGGTCCTGTCTGGTAGAAGGAAAACTTACAAACAGAAAGGACATCCACACCAAAAACCCATCTGTACATCACCATCATCAAAGACCAAAAGTAGATAAAACCGCAAAGATGGGGAAAAAACAGAGCAGAAAAACTGGAAACTCTAAAAAGCAGAGCACCTCTCCTCCTCCAAAGGAACGCAGTTCCTCACCAGCAACGGAAAAAGCTGGATGGAGGATGACTTTGATGAGATGAGAGAAGAAGGCGTCAGACGATCAAACTACTCTGAGCTACGGGAGGAAATTCAAAACAATAACAAAGAAGTTAAAAACTTTGAAAATAAATTAGAAGAATGGATAACTAGAATAACGAATGGAGAGAAGGGCTTAAAGGAGTTGATGGAGCTGAAAGCCAAGTTTCGAGAACTACATGAGGATTGCAGGAGCCCCAGTACCAGATGCGATCAACTGGAAGAAAGGATATCCTGATGGAAGATGAAATAAATGAAATGAAGCGAGAACGGAAGTCTAGAGAAAAAAGAATAAAAAGAAATGAACAAAGCCTCCAAGAAATTTGGGACTACGTGGAACGACCAAAGCTACGTCTGATTGGTGTACCTGAAAATGACGGGGAGAATGGAACCAAGTTGGAAAACACTCTGCAAGATATTATCCAGGAGAACTTCCCCAATCTAGCAAGGCAGGCCAACATTCAGATTCAGGAAATACAGAGAACGCCACAAAGATACTCCTCGAGAAGAGCAACTCCAAGACACATAATTGTCAGATTCACCAAAGTTGAAATGAAGGAAAAAATGTTAAGTGCAGTCAGAGAGAAAGGTCGGGTTACCCACAAAGGGAAGCCCATCAGACTAACAGCTGATCTCTCGGCAGAAACTCTACAAGCCAGAAGAGAGTGGGGGCCGATATTCAACATTCTTAAAGAAAAGAATTTTCAACCCAGAATTTCCCATCCAGCCAAATTTAGCTTCATAAGTGAAGGAGAAATAAAATACTTTACATCAAGCAAACGCTGAGAGATTTTGTCACCACCAGGCCTGCACTAAAAGAGCTCCTGAAGGAAGCACTAAACATGGAAAGGAACAACCAGTACCAGCCACTGCAAAAACATGCCAAATTGTAAAGACCATCGAGGCTAGGAGGAAACTGCATCAACTAATGAGCAAAATAACCAACTAAGATAATAATGACAGGATCAGATTCACACATAACAATATTAACGTTAAATGTAAATGGGCTAAATGCTCCAATTAAAGACAAAGACTGGCAAACTGGATAAGGAGTCAGGACCCATCAGTGTGCTGTATTCAGGAAACCCATCTCATGTGCAGAGACACACATAGACTCAAAATAAAAGGATGGAGGAAGATCTATCAAGCAAATGGAAAACAAAAAAAGGCAGGGGTTGCAATCCTAGTCTCTGATAAAATAGACTTTAAACCAACAAAGATCAAAAGAGACAAAGAAAGCCATTACATAATGGTAAAGGGATCAATTCAACAAGAAGAGCTAACTATCCTAAATATATATGAACCCAACACAGGAGCACCCAGATTATAAAGTAAGTCCTCAGTGACCTACAAAGGGACTTAAACTCCCACACAATAATAATGGGAGATTTTAACACCCCACTGTCAACATTAGACAGATCATCGAGACAGAAAGTTAACAAGGATATCCAGGAATTGAACTCAGCTCTAAACAAAGTGGACCTAATAGACATCTACAGAACTCTCCACTGCAAATCAACAGAATATACATTTTTTTCAGCACCACACCAACCTATTCCAAAATTGACCACATAGTTGGAAGTAAAGCTCTCCACAGCAAATGTAAAAGAACAGAAATTATAAAAAACTGTCTCTCAGACCACAGTGCAATCAGACTAGAACTCAGTATTAAGAAACTCACTCAAAACTGCTCTACTACGTGGAAACTGAACAACATGCTCCTGAATGACTATTGGGTACATAATGAAATGAAGGCAGAAATAAAGATGTTCTTTGAAACCAATGAGAACAAGACACAACATACCAGAATCTCTGGGACACGTTCAAAGCAGTGTGTAGAGGGAAATTTATAGCACTAAATGCCCACAAGAGAAAGCAGGAAGATCCAAAATTGACACCCTAACATCACATTAAAAGAACTAGAAAAGCAAGGGCAAACACATTCAAAAGCTAGCAGAAGGCTAGAAATAACTAAAATCAGAGCAGAACTGAAGGAAATAGAGACAAAAAACCCTTCAAAAAATTAGTGAATCCAGGAGCTGGTTTTTTGAAAAGATCAACAAAATTGATGGACCGCTAGCAAGACTAATAAAGAAGAAAAGAGAGAAGAATCAAATAGATGCAATAAAAAATGAAAAAGGGGATATCACCACCGATCCCACAGAAATACAATCTACCATCAGAGAATACTACAAACACCTCTATGCAAATAAACTAGAAAATCTAGAAGAGATGGATAAATTCCTCGACAAATACACCCTCCCAAGACTAAATCAGGAAGAAGTTGAATCTCTCAATAGACCAATAACCGGTTCTGAAATTGTGGCAATAATCAATAGCTTACCAACCAAAACGAGTCCAGGACCTGATGGATTCACAGCTGAATTCTAACAGAGGTACAAGGAGGAACTGGTACCATTCCTTCTGAAACTATTCCAATTGATAGAAAAAGAGGGAATCCTCCCTAACACATTTTATGAAGCCAGCATCGTCCTGATACCAAAGCCAGGCAGAGACACAACCAAAAAAGAGAATTTAGACCAATATCCTTGATGAACATTGATGCAAAAATCCTCAATAAAATACTGGCAAACCGAATCCAGCAGCACATCAAAAAGCTTATACACCATGATCAAGTGGGCTTCATCCCTGGGATGCAAGGTTGGTTCAACATACGCAAATCAATAAATGTAATCCAGCATATAAACAGAACCAAAGACAAAAACCACATAATTATCTCAATAGATGCAGAAAAGGCCTTTGAAAAAATTCAACAACCTTCATGCTAAAAACTCTCAATAAATTAGGTATTGATGGGACGTATCTCAAAATGATAAGAGCTATCTACGACAAACCCACAGCCAATATCATTCTGAATGGGCAAAAACTGGAAGCATTCCCTCTGAAAACTGGCACAAGACAGGGATGCCCTCTCTCACCATTCCTATTCAACATAGTGCTGGAAGTTCTGGCCAGAGCAATCAGGCAGGAGAAGGAAATAAAGGGTATTCAATTAGGAAAAGAGGAAGTCAAACTGTCCCTGTTCGCAGATGACACGATTGTATATCTAGAAAATCCCATTGTCTCAGCCCAAAATCTCCTTAAGCAGATCAGCAACTTCAGCAAAGTCTCAGGATACAAAATCAATGTACAAAAATCACAATCATTCTTGTACACCAATCACAGACAAACAGAGAGCCAAATCATGAGTGAACTCACATTCACAATTGCTTCAAAGAGAATAAAATACCTGGAATCCAACTTACAAGGGATGTGAAGGACCTCTTCAAGGAGAACTACAAACCACTGCTCAATGAAATAAAAGAGGATACAAACAAATGGAAGAAATTCCATGCTCATGGGTTGGAAGAATCAATATCGTGAAAATGACCATACTGCCCAAAGTCATTTATAGATTCAATGCCATCCCCATGAAGCTACCAATGACTTTCTTCACAAAATTGGAAAAAACTACTTTAAAATTCATATGGACCAAAAAAGAGCCCACATCGCCAAGTCAATCCTAAGCCAAAAGAACAAAGCTGTAGGCATCACGCTACCTGACTTCAAACTCCACTACAAGGCTACAGTAACCAAAACAGCATGGTACTGGTACCACAACAGAGATATAGATCAATGGAACAGAACAGAGCCCTCAGAAATGATGCTGCATATCTACAACTATCTGATATTTGACAAACTTGACAAAAACAAGAAATGGGGAAAGGATTCCCTATTTAATAAATGGTGCTGGGAAAACTGGCTAGCTACATGTAGAAAGCTGAAACTGGATCCCTTCCTTACACCTTATACAAAAATTAATTCAAGATGGATTAAAGACTTAAATGTTAGAGCTAAAACCATTAAAATCCTACAAGAAAACCTAGGCAATACCATTCAGGACATAGGCGTGGGCAAGGACTTCATCTCTAAAACACCAAAAGCAATGGCAACAAAAGCCAAAATTGACAAATGGGATCTAATTAAACTAAAGAGCTTCTTCACAGCAAAAGAAACTACCATCAGAGAGAACAGGCAACCTACAGAATGGGAGAAAATTTTTGCAACCTACTCATCTAACAAAGGGCTAATATCCAGAATCTACAATGAACTGAAACAAATTTACAAGAAAAAAACAAACAAACCCTCAAAAGGTGGGCAAAGGACATGAACAGACACTTCTGAAAAGAAGATATTTATGCAGCCAAAAAACACATGAAGAAATGCTCATCATCACTGGCCATCAGAGAAACGCAAATCAAAACCACAGTGAGATACCATCTCACACCAGTTAGAATGGCCATCATTAAAAAAACAGGAAACAACAGGTGCCGGAGAGGATGCGGAGAAATAGGAAGATTTTACACTGTTGGTGGGACTGTAAACTAGTTCAACCATTGTGGAAGTCAGTGTGGCGATTCCTCAGGGATCTCGAACTAGAAATACCATTTGACCCAGCCATCCCATTACTGTGTATATACCCAAAGGACTATAAATCATGCTGCCATAAAGACACATGCACACATATGTTTATTGCGGCACTATTCACAATAGCAAAGAGTTGGAACCAACCTAAATGTCCAACAACGATAGACTGGATTAAGAAAATGTGGCACATATGCACCATGGAACACTATGCAGCCATAAAAAATGATGAGTTCGTGTCTTCGTAGGGACATGGATGAAACTGGAAAACATCATTCTCAGTAAACTATCGCAAGGATAAAAAACCAAACACCGCATGATCTCAATCATAGGTGGGAATTGAACAATGAGAACTCACGGACACAGGAAGGGGAAAATCACATTCCAAGGACTGTTGTGGGGTGGGGGGAGGGGGCAGGGAAAGCATTAGGAGATATACCTAACTCTAAATGACGAGTTAATGGGAGCAGGAAATCAATATGGCACATACATACATAGGTAACAAACATGCACATTGTGCACATATACCCTAAAAGCTAAAGTATAATAAAAATAAAAATAAAAAAAAGAAAGAAAATAAGTGAAATGGTAGAATAAATGTTTACATTTTCTTCACTAAAAAAAAAAAACAAAAAACAATCGAAAAAATCATTTAAAATTAAGGATAAATTTTAAATAAAAAAAAAAGTAAGGTTCAAATCTGTTACTTGAATGCGCAGATCAGAAAGAAGTTTCGCAGAAGGCTTCCGTGCAGTTTTTATTTGAAGATATTCCTTTTTCCACTTTAGGTCTCTTAGCGCTCCGAATGTTCACTCGCAGTTTCTACAGAAAGAGTGTTTCAAAACTCCTCAATCAAAAGTAAGGTTCAACTCTGTTAGTTGAATGCACAGATCAGAAAGAAGTTTCACAGAATGCTTCCATGTAGTTTTTATTTGAAGATATTCCTTTTTCCAATATAGGCCTCTTAGTGATCCGAATGTCAACTTGCAGCTTCTACAGAAAGAGTGTTTCAGAACTGTTCAATCAAAAGTAAGCTTCAACTCTGTTGGTTGAATGCACAGATCAGAAAGAAGCTTCACAGAATGCTTCTGTGGGGTTCTTATTTGAAGATATTACTTTTTACACTAGTGGAATCTTAGCACACCAAATGTCCACTTCCAGTTTCTACAGAAAGAGTGTTACAGAACTGCTCAATCAAAAATAAGGTCCAACACTGTTGGTTGAATGCACAGATCAGAAAGAAGTTTCACAGAATGCTTCTGTGTAGTTTTTACTTGAAGATATTCCTTTTTCCACTATAGGCCCCTTAGCGCTCCGAATGTCCACTTGTAGTTTCTACAGAAAGAATTTTTCAGAACTGCTCAATCAAAAGTAAGGTTCAACTATGTTAGTTAAATGCTCAGATCAGAAAGTAGTTTCACAGAATGCTTCTGTGCTGTTTTTATTTGAAGATATTCTTTTTCAACTAATGGCCTCTTAGGGCTCCGAATGTAAACTTGCAGTTTCAACAGATAGAGTTTTTCAGAACTGCTCAATGAAGAGTAAGGTGCAACTCTGTTAGTTGAATGCAGAGATCAGAAAGAAGTTTCAGAGTATGCTTCTGTGTAGTTTTTATTTGAAGATATTCCTTTTTCCACAATAGGCCTCTTAGTGCTCTGAATGTCCACTTCCAGTTTCTACAGAAAGAGAGTTTCAAAACTGCTCAAGAAAAAGTAAGGTTCAAATCTGTTAGTTGAATGCACAGATCAGACAGAAGTTTCACAGAATGCTTCTGTGTAGTTTTTATTTGAAGATATTACTTTTTCCACTGTAGGCCTCTTAGCGCTCTGAATATCAACTTGAAGCTTCTACAGCAAGAGTGTTTCAGAACAGCTCAATCAAATGTAAGCTTCAACTCTGCATGTTGAAAGCACAGATCAGAAAGAAGTTTCACAGAATGCTTCTGTGGGGTTTTTATTTCAAGATATTCCTTTTTACACTACTGGAATCTTAGCACACCAAATGTCCACTTCCAGTTTCTACAGAAAGAGTGTTACAGAACTGCTCAATCAAAAATAAGTTTCAACTCCGTTAGTTGAATGCACAGATCAGAAAGAAGTTTCACAGAATGCTTCTGAGTAGTTTTTATTGAAGATATTCCTTTTTCCACTATAGGCCTCCTAGCACTCCGTATGTCCACTTGCAGTTTCTACAGCAAGAATGTTTCAGAACTGCTCAATCAAAAGTAAGGTTCAAATCTGTTAGTGGAATGCACAGATCAGAAAGTAGTTTCACAGAATGCTTCTGTGTAGTTTTTATTTGAAGATATTCCTTTTTCCACAATAGGTCTGTTAGCACTCCGAATGTCCACTTGCAGCTTCTACAGAAGGAGAGTTTCAGAACTGCTCAAGAAAAAGTAAGGTTCAACTCTGTTAGTTGAATGCACAGATCAGAAAGAAGTTTCACAGAATGCTTCTGTGTAGTTTTTATTTGAGGGTATTTCTTTTTACACTGTTGGCCTCTTAGCGCTCCGAATGTAAATTTGCAGCTGCTACAGAAAGAGTGTTTCAGTACTGCGCAATCAAAAGTCAGGTTGAACTTTGTCAATTGAATGCACAGATCACAAAGAAATTCACAGAATGCTTCTGTGTAGTTTTTAGTTGAAGATACATCGTTTTCTCTATAGGCCTCTCAGTGCTCCAAATATCCACTTGCAGTTTCTACAATAAGAGTGTTTCAGAACTGCTGAATCGAAAGTAAAGTTCAACTTTGTAGTTGAATGCACAAATCAGAAAGAAGTTTCACAGAATGCTTCTGTGTAGTTTTTATTTGAAAGTATTCCTTTATCCACTATAGGCCTCTTAGCGCTCCGAATATCCACTTGCAGTTTCTACAGAAAGAGTGTTTCAGAACTGCACAATCATAAGTAGGATTGAATTCTGTTAGTTGAATGCACAGATCAGAAAGCAGTTGCTCAGAATGCTTCTGTGTAGTTTTTATTTGAAGATACTGCTTTTTCCACTATAGGCCTCTTAGCGCTCCGAATGTCCACTTGCAGTTTCTACACAAAGAGTGTTTCAGAACTGCTCAATCAAAAGTAAGGTTCAACTCTGTTAGTTGAATGCAAAAATCAGAAAGAAGTTTCACAGAATGCTTCTGTGTAGTTTTTATTTGAAAATATCCCTTTTCCCTCTATGGGCATCTTAGTGCTCCAAATATCCACTTGCAGTTTCTACAAAAAGAGTGTTTCAAAACTGCTCAATCAAAAGTAAGGTTCAACTCTGTTAGGTGAATGCACAGATCAGAAAGAAGTTTCACAGAATGCTTCTGTGGAATTTTTATTTGAAGATATTCCTTTTTCCACAATAGGCCTCTTAGCGCTCCGAATGTCAATTTGCGGCTTCTACAGAAAGAGTGTTTCAGAACTGCTCAATCAAAAGTAAGCTTCAACTCTGTTAGTTGAATGCACAGATGAGAAAGAAGTTTCACAGAATGCTTCTGTGTGGTTTTTATTTGAAGATATTCCTTTTTATGCTAGTGGAAACTTAGCACACCCAATGTCCACTTCCAGTTTCTACAGAAAGAATGTTACAAAATTGCTCAATCAAAAATAAGTTTCTACTCTGTTAGTTGAATGCACAGATCAGGAAGTAGTTTCACAGAATGCTTATGTGTAGTTTTTATTTGAAGATATTCCTTTTTCCACTGTAGGCCGCTTAGCGCTCAGAATGTCCACATGCAGTTTCTACAGAAAGAGTGTTTCAGGACTACTCAATCAAAAGTAATATTGAATTCTGTTAGTTGACTGCACAGATCAGAAACAAGTTTCACAGAATGCTTCTGTGTAGTTTTTATTTGAAGATATTCCTTTTTCCACTATAGGCCTCTTAGCGCTCTAAATGTCCATTTGCAGTTTCTACAGAAAGAGGGTTTGAGAGCTGCTCAATCAAAAGTAATGTTCACATCCGTTAGTTGAATGCACAGATCACAAAGAAGTTTCACAGAATGCTTCTATGTAGTCTTTATTTGAACATATTCCTTTTTCCACTAGAGGCTTCTTTGAGCTCCAAACATCTACTTGCAGTTTCCGCAGAAAGAGTGTTTCAAAACTCCTCAATCAGAAGTAAGGTTTAACTCTCTTAGTTGAATACACAGATCAGAAAGACGTTTCAAAGAATGCTTCTGTGTAGTTTTTATTTGATGATTTTCCTTTTTCCATTATTGGCCTCTTAGGGCTCTGAATGTCCACTTGCAGTTCCTACACATAGAGTGTTTCAGAACTGCTCAATGAAAAGTAAGGTTCAACTCTGTGAGTTGAATGCACAGAAAAGAAAGATGTTTTACAGAATGCTTCTGTGTAGTTTTTATTTGAAGAAATCCCTTTTTCCACAATAGGCCCCTTAGCGTTCAGAGTGTCCACTTGCAGTTTCTACTGAAAGAGTTTTTCAGAACTGCTCAATCAAAAGTAAGCTTTAACTCTGTTAGTTGAATGCACACAAAAGAAAGAAGTTTCACAGAATGCTTCTGTGTAGTTTTTATTTGAAGATAACCCTGTTTCCACTATAGGCCCCTTAGCGCTCCGAATGTCCACTTGCAGTTTCTACAGAAAGGTTGTTTCAGAACTGCTCAATGAAAAGTAAGCTTCAACTCTGTTAGTTGAATGTACAGAACAGAAAGAAGTTTCACAGAATGCATCTGTGTAGTTTTTACTTTGAGATATTCCTTTTTCCACTATAGGACCCTTAGCTCTCGGAATATCAACTTGCATATTCTACAGAAAGAGTGTTTCAGAACTGCTCAATTAAAAGTAAGCTTCAACTCTGTTAGTTGAATGCACAGAACAGAAAGTAGTTTCATAGAATGCTTCTGTGTAGTTTTTATTTGGAGATATAACTTTTTCCACTGCAAGACCCTTAGCACTCGAAAGGTCAACTTGCAGTTTCTACAGAAAGGGTGTTTCAGAACTGCTCAATCAAAAGCAAGTTTCAACTCTGTTAGTTGAATGCACAGACCAGAAAGAAGTTTCACAGAATGCTTCTGTGTAGTTTTTATTTAAAGACATTCCTTTTTCCTCTATAGGCCTCTTACTGCTCCAAATATCCAATTGCAGTTTCTACAGAAAAAGTGTTTCAAAACTCTACAATCAAAAGTAAGGTTCAAATGTGTTTGTCTAATGCACAGATAAGATAGAAGTTTCACAGAATGCTTCTGCGTAGTTTTTATTTGAATATATTCCTTTTTCAACTGTAGGCCTCTTAGCGCTCCGAATGTCCACTTGCAGTTTCTACAGAGTGCTTCAGAACTGCTCAATCAAACTAAGGTTCAACTCTGTTAGTTTAATGCACATATCAGAAAGAATTTTCACAGAATGCTTCTGTGTAGTTTTTATTTGATGATATTCCTTTTTCCACTACAGGCCTCTTAGCGCTCTGAATGCCCACTTGCAATTTCTACAGAAAGATTGTTAAAGGACTGCTCAATAAAAAGTAAGTTTCAACTCTGTTAGTTGAATGCACAGATCTGAAAGGAGTTTCACAGCATGCTTCTGTGTTGTTTTTATTTGAAGATATTCTATTTTCCACTATAGGCCTCTTAGAGCTCCGAATATCCAAATGCAGTTTCTACATAAACAGTCGTTCAGAACTGCTCAATCAAAACTAAGTTTCAACTCTGTTAGTTGAATGCACAGATCAGAAAGAAGTATCACAGAATGCTTCTGTGTAGTTTTTATTTGAAGATATTTTTTTCCTCTATTGGCCTCTTACTGCTCCGAATATCCAATTCCAGTTTCTACAGAAAGAGTGTTTCAAAACTCCTCAATCAAAAATAAGGTTCAACTTTGTTGGTTGAATGCACAGATGAGAAAGATGTTTCACAGAATGCTTCCGTGTAGTTTTTTTTTGAAGATATTCCTTTTTCCACTATAGGCCTCTTAGCGCTCCGAATGTCCACTTGCAGTTTCTACAGAAAGAGTGTTTCAGAACTTCTATCTCAAAAGTAAGGTTGAACTCTGTTCGTTGAATGCACTGATCAGAAAGGAGTTTCACAAAATGATTCTGTGTAGTTTTTATTTGAAGATATTACTTTTTCCGCTTTAGGCCTCTTAGTGCTCCAAATATCCACTTGCAGTTTCTACAGAAAGAGTGTTTCAAAATTCCTCAATCAAAAGTAACGTTCAACTGTGTTAGTTGAATGCACAGAACAGAAAGAACTTACAGAGAATGCTTCTGTGTAGTTTTTATTTGAAGATATTACTTTTTCCACTATATTCCTCATAGAGCTCCATATATACACTTGCTGTTTCTACAAAAAGAGTGTTTCAAAACTCGTGAATCAAAAGTTATGTTCATCTCTCTTAGTTGATTGCACAGATCAGAAAGACGTTTCACAGAATGCTTCTGTGTAGTTTTAATTTGAAGATATTCCTTTTTCCACTATTGGCCTCTTAGTGCTTAGAATGTCCAATTGCAGTTTCTACAGATAGAGTGTTTCAGAACTGCTCAATCAAAAGTAAGGTTCAAATCTGTTAGTTGAATGCACTAATCCGAAAGTGATTTCACAGAGTGCTTCTGTGTAGTTTTTATTTGAAGATATTCCTTTTTATACTGTATGCTTCACAGTGCTCAGAATGTCCACCTGCAGCTTCTACAGAAAGAGTGTTTCAGAACTACTCAATCAAAAGTAGGGTTCAACTCTGTAAGTTGAATGCACAGATCAGAAAGAAGTTTCACAGAATACTTCTGTGTAGTTTTTCTTTGAAGATATTCCTTTTTCCACTAAACGCCTCTTAGCGCTCCGAATGTCCACTTGCAGTTTATACAAAAAGAGTGTTTGAGAACTGCTCAATCAAAAGTAAGGTTCAAATCTGTTTGTTGAATCCCCAGATCAGAAACAAGTTTCACAGAATGCTTCTGTGTAGTTTTTGTTTGAAGATATACCTTTTTCCACTATTGGCCACTTATCGCTCCGAATGTCCAGTTGCATTTTCTACAGAAAGAGTGTTTCCTAACTGCTCAAACAAAAGTAAGGTTCAACTCTGTTATTTGAATGCACAGATCAGAAAGAGGTTTCACAGAATGCTTCTGTGTAGTTTTTATTTGAAGATATTCTTTTTCAACTATAGGCCTCTTATCGCTCCAAATATCCACTTGCAGTTTATTCAGAAAGAGTGTTTCAAAACTTCTCAATCAAAAGTAATGTTCAATTCTGTTAGTTGAGTGTGCAGATCAGAAAGAAGTTTCACAGAATGCTTCTGTGTAGTTTTCATTTGAAAATATTCCTTTTTGCAATATAGGCCTCTTATCCCTCCGAATGTTAACTTGCAGTTTCTACAGAAAAAGTGTTTCACAACTGCTCAGTCAAAAGTAAGGTTCAAAACTGTTAGTTGAATACACAGATCAGAAAGAAGTTTCACAAAATGCTTCTGTCTAGTTTTTATTAGAAGATATTCCTTTTTCCACTGTAGGCCTTTATCGGTCCAAATGTCCACATGCAGTTTCTACAGAAAGAATGTTCCACAACTGCTCAATAAAAAGTAAGATTCAACTCTGTGAGATGAATCCACAGATCAGATAGAAGTTTCAGAGAATGCTTGTCTGTACTTTCTATTTTAAGATATTCCTTTTTCCACTATACGCCCCTTAGCGCTCCAAATATCCACTTGCAGTTTCCACAGAAAGAGTGTTTCAAAACTCCTCAATCAAAAGTAAGTTTCAACTCTATTAGTTGAATGCACAGATCAGAAAGAAGTCTCACAGAATGCTTCTGTATAGATTTCATTTGAAGATATTCCTTTTCCCAATATAGGCCTCTTAGCCCTCCGAATGTACTTTTGCAGTTTCTACAGGCAGAGTGTCTCAGAACTGCTCAATCAAAAGTAAGGTTCAACTCCATTAGTTCAATGCACAGATCAGAAAGTAGATTCACAAAATTCTTCTGTGTAGTTTTCATTTGAAGATATTCGTATTTCCACTGTAGCTTCTTAGCACTCCAAATGTCCACTTGCAGTTTCAACAGAAAGAGTGTTTCAGATCTCCTCAATCAAATCTAAGGTTCAACACTGTTAGCTGAATACACAGATCAGAAAGTAGTTTCACAGAATGCTTCTGTGTAGTTTTTATAGAAGATATTCCTTTTTCCACTTTAGGCATCTTAGCGTTCCGTATGTCCACTTGCAGTTTCTACAGAAAGGGTGTTTCAGAACTGCTAAGTCAAAGGTAAGGTTCAACCCTGTTAGTGGAATGCACAGATCAGAAAGTATTTTCTTGGAATGCTTCTGCGTAGTTTTTATTTGAAGATATAACTTTTTCCACTATACGCCTCTTTGGGCTCTGAATGTCCACTTGCAGTTTCTACAGAAAGTGTGTTTCAGAACTGCTCAATCAAAAGAAAGGTTCAACTCTGGTAGTTGAATGTGCAGATCAGAAATAAGTTTTGCAGAATCCTTCTGTGTAGTTTTTATTTGAAGATATTCCTTTTTCCACTATTGGCCTCTTAGCGCTCTGAATGTCCACTTACGGTGTCTACAGAAAGAGTGTTTCAAAACTCCTCAATCAAAAGTAAGGTTCAACTATGTTAGTTGAATGCACAGATCAGAAAGAAGTTTCACAAAATGCTTCTGTGTAGTTTTTATTTGAAGTTATACTTTTTCAACTATAGACCTCTTAGCGCTCCAAATATCCACTTGCAGTTTCTACAGAAACAGTGTTTCAAAACTTCTCAACCAAAAGTAAGATTCATCTCTGTTTGTTGAATGCAGAGAACAGAAAGTAGTTTCACAGAATGCTTCTGTGTAGTTTTCATTTGAAGATGTTCCTTTTTCCACTATAGGCCTCTTAGCACTCCAAATATCCACTTACGGTGACTACAGAAAGAGTGTTTCAAAACTCCTCAATCAAAAGAAAGGTTCAACTATGTTAGTTGAATGCACAGATCACAAAGAAGATTCCCAGAATGCTTCTGTGTAGTTTTTATTTGTGGATATTCCTTTTTCCACTATATGACTCTAAGCACTCTGAATATGCACTTGCAGTTTCTGCAGAAAGAGTGTCTCAGAATTGCTCAATCAAAAGTAAGGTTCAACTCTGTTAGTTGATTGCACAGATCAGAAAGAAGTTTCACAGAATGCTTCTGTGTAGTCTTCCTTTGAATTTATTCCTTTTTCCACTATAGGCCACTTATCAGTCCGAATGTCCACTTGCAGTTTCTACAGAAACAGGGTTTCACAACTACTCAATCAAATTTAAGGTTCAACTCTGTTAGATGAATGCACATATCAGAAAGAAGTTTCACAGAATGCTTCTATGTAGATTTTAGTTGAAGATATTCCTTTTTCCACAATAGGCGTCTTAGCGCACCGAATGTCGACTTGCAGTTTCTAAAGAAAGAGTGTTTCTGAATTGCTCAAACAAAAGTAAGGTTTACCTCTGTTAGCTGAATGCACCGATCAGAAAGAAGTTTCACAGAATGCTTCTGTGTAGTTTTTATTTGAAGATATTCTTTTTCCACTATCTGCCTCTTAGTGCTCCAAATATCCAATTGCAGTTTCTACAGAAAGAGTGTTTCAGAACTGCTCAATCAAAAGTAAGGTTCAACCCTGTTAGTTGAATTCGCAGATCAGAAAGAAGTTTCACAGAATGCTTCTGTGCAGTTTTTATTTGAAGATATTCCTTTTTCCACTATAGCAGTCTGTGTGCTCCGAATGTCCACTTGCAGTTTCTACAGAAAGAGTGTTTCCGAAATTCTCAATCAAATGTAATGTTCAACTCTGTTAGTTGAATGCACCGATCAGGAAAATTTTCGCAGAATTATTCTGTTTAGTTTTTATTTGAAGATATTCCGTTTTCCACTGTAGGCTTCTTAGTTCTCCGAATGTCCACTTGCAGTTTCTACAGAAAGAGTGTTTCAGAACTGCTCAAACAAAAGTAAGGTTCAACTGTGTTAGTTGACTGCACAGATCAGAAAGAAGTTTCACAGGATGCTTCTGTGTAGTTTTTATTTGAAGATATTCATTTTTCCATGATAGGACTCTTAGCACTCCAACTGTCCACTTTCAGTTTCTACAGAAAGAGTGTTTAAAACCTCCTCAATCAAAAGTAAGGTTCAACTCTGTTAGTTGAATGCACAGATCAGAAAGAAGTTTCACAGGATGCTTCTGTGTAGTTTTTATTTGAAGATATTTTTTTTTGCACTATAGGCCTCTTAGCGCCCTGAATGTCCACTTGCATTTCCTACAGAAAGAATGTTTCAGAACTTCTCAATCAAAAGTAAGGTTCAACTCTGTTAGTTGAATGCACACATCAGAAAGAGGTTTCACACAATGCTTCTGTGTAGCTTTTATTGGAAGATATTTCTTTTTCCCCTATAGGCATTTTAGCGCTCCGAACGTCCGCTTGCGGTTTCTACAGAAAGAATGTTTCAGAACTGCTCAATCAAAAGTAAGGTACAACTCTGTTGGTTGAATGCGCAGGTCATAAAGAAGATTCGCAAAATGCTTCTGTGTAGTTTTCATTTGAAGATATTCCTTTTTCCACCATAGGCTTCTTAAGGCTCCAAATGTCCATTTGCAGTTTCTACAGAAAGAGTGTTTCAGAACTGCTCAATAAATAGTAAGATTCAATTCTGTTACTTGAATGCACATATCAGAAAGAAGGTTCACAGAATGATTCTGTATAGTTTTTATTTGAAGATAATCCTATTTCCACTATAGGCATCTTAGCGCTCCAAATGTCCTCTTGCAGTTCTAAAGAAAGTGTGTTTCAGAACTGCTCAATCAAAAGTAATTTTCAATTCTGTTAGTTGAATACACACATCAGAAAGAAGTTTCACAGAATGCTTCTGTGTAGTTTTTATTTGAAGATATTCCTTTTTCCACTATAGTTTTCTTAGCGCTCTGAATGTCCACTTGCAGTTTCTAAAGAAAGAGAGTTTCAGAACTGCTCAACAAAAGTAAGGTTCAATTATCTTAGTTGAATGCACATATCAGAAAGTAGTTTCTCAGATTTCTTCTTTGCAGTTTTTATTTGAAGATATAACTTTTTCAACAATACGCCACTTAGCGCTATGAATGTCCACTTGCAGTTTCTACAGAAAGAGTTTTTCAGAACTGCTCAATCAAAAGTGAGCTTCAACTCTGTTAGTGGAATGCACACAAAACAAAGAAGTTTCACAGAATGATTCTGTGTAGTTTTTATTTGGAGATATTACTTTTTCCCCTATAGGTCCATTAGCGCTCCGAATGTCCACTGGCAGTTTCTACAGAAAGGGTGTTTCAGAACTGCTCAATAAAAAGTAAGCTTCAACTCTGTGAGTTGAATGCACAGAAAAGAAAGAAGTTTTACAGAATGCTTCTGTGCAGCTTTTATTTGAATATATCCCATTTTCCACTGTAGGCCCCTTAGCGTTCACAGTGCCATCTTGCAGTTTCTACAGAAAGAGTGTTTCAGAACTGCTCAATCAAAAGTAAGCTTCAAGTCTGTTAGTTGAATGCAAACAAAACAAAGAAGTTTCACAGAATGCTTCTCAGTAGTTTTTAGTTGGAGATATTACTTTTTCCACTACAGGCCCCTTAGCGCTGGGAATGTCCACTAGCCGCTTCTACAGAAAGGGTGTTTCAGAACTGCTCAATCAAAAGTAAGCTTCAACTCTGTTAGTTGAATGCACAGAACAGAGAGAAGTTTCACAGAATGGTTCTGTGTACTTTTTATTTGAAGATATCCCTTTTTCCAATATAGGCACCTTGGCGTTCAGAATGTCCACTTGCAGTTTCTACAGAAAGAGTGTTTCATAACTGCTCAATCAAAAGAAAGCTTCAACACTGTTAGTTGAAGGCAAAGAACGGAAAGAAGTTTCACAGAATGCTTCTGTGTAGTTTTCATTTGGAGATATTACTTTTTCCACTATAGGCCCCTTAGCGCTCCGAAAGTCCACTTGCAGTTTCTACAGAAAGGGTGTTTCAGAACTGCTCAATTAAAAGTAAGCTTCAACCCTGTGTGTTGAATGCGCAGAAAAGAAAGAAGTTTTACAGAATTCTTCTGTGTAGTTTTTATTTGAAGATATCCCTTTTTCCACTAAAGGCCCCTTAGCGCTCGGAATGTCAACTTGCAGTTTCTACAGAAATAGTGTTTCAGAACTGCTCAATCAAATGTAAGCTTCAACTCTGTTAGTTGAATGGACAGAAGAGAAAGAAGATTCGCAGAATGCATCTGTTTTTTCAATTGAAGATATTCCTTTTTCCACTATAGGCCCCTTAGCGATCCGAATGTCCACTTGCATTTTCTACAGAAAGAGTGTTTCAGAACTCCTCAGTCAAAAGTAAGCTTCAACTCTGTAAGTTTAATGCACAGAACAGATAGAAGTTTCACAAAATGCTTCTGTGTAGTTTTTATTTGAGGATACTTCTTTTTGCACTCTAGGCCCTTTAGCACTCCGAATGTCAACTTGCAGTTTCTACAGAAAGTGTGTTTCAGAACTGCTCAATCAAAAGTAAGCTTCAACCCTGTTAGCTGAATGCACACAACACAAAGAAGTTTCACAGAATGCTTCTGTGTAGTTTTTATTTGAAGATATCTCTTTTTCCACTACAGGCCCTTTAGCGCCCGGAGTGTCAACTTGCAGTTTTTACAGAAAGAGTGTTTCAGAACTGCTCAATCAAAAGTAAGTTTCTACTCTGTTAGTTGAATGGACAGAAGAGATAGAAGTTTCACAGAATGCTTCTGTGTACTTTTTATTTGAAGATATTCCTTTTTCCACTATAGGCCCCTTAGCGATCCGAATGTCAAATTGCAGTTTCTACAGAAACAGTGTTTCAGAACTGCTCAATCAAAAGTAAGCTTCAACTCCTTTCGTTGGATGCACAGAAAAGAAAGAAGATTCACAGAATGCTTCTGTGTAGTTTTATTTGAAGATATTCCTTTTTCCATTATAGGCCCATTAGCGCTCGAAATGTCAACTTGCAGTTTCTACAGAAACTGTGTTTCAGAACTGCTGAATCAAAAGTAAGCTTCAACTCTGTTAGTCGAATGGACAGAATAGAAAGAAGATTCACAGAATGCATCTGTGTTTTCATTTGAACATATTCCTTTTTCCACTATAGGCCCCATAGCGATCCGAATTTCCACTTGCAGTTTCTACAGAAAGAGAGTTTCAGAAGTGCTCAATCAAAAGTAATATTCAAATCTGTTAGTTGAATGCACAGAACAGAAACAAGTTTCACAAAATTCTTCTGTGTCGTTTTTATTTGAAGATATCCCTTTTTCCACATTAGGCCCCTTAGCGCTCGAAATGTCAACTTGCAGTTTCTACAGAAAGATTGTTTCAGAACTGCTCAATGAAAGGTTAGCTTCAACTCTGTTAGTTGAATGAACAGAACAGAAAGAAGTTTCACAGAATGCTTCAGTGTAGTTTTTGTTTGTAGATATTCCTTTTTCCACTATAGGCCCCATAGTGCTCAGAATGTCAACTTGCAGTTTCTACAGAAAGAGTGTTTCAGAACTGCTCAATCAAAAGTAAGCTTCAACTCTGTTAGTTGAATGCACAGAACAGGAAGAAGTTTCCCACAATGCTTCTGTGTAGTATTTATTTGGAGATATTTCTTTTTCCACTATAGGTCCCTTAGCGTTCAGAATGTCCACTTGCAGTTTCTACAGAAAGGGTGTTTCGAAATGCTCAATCAAATGTAAGCTTCAACTCTGTTTGTTGAATGCACAGAACAGAAAGGAGTTTCACAGAGTGCTTCTGTGTAGTTTTTATTTGAAGATATCCCTTTTTCCCCTATAGGACCCTTAGCGTTCAGAATGTCCACTTGCAGTTTCTACAGAAAGAGTGTTTCAGAACTGCTCAATCAAAAGTAAGCTTCAACTCTGTTAGTTGAATGCATACAACACAAAGAAGTTTCACAGAACGCTTCTGTGTAGTTTTTATTTGAAGATATCCCTTTTTCCTCTATAGGCCCCTTAACACTCGAAATATCAACCTGTAGTTTCTACAGAAAGAGTGCTCAAGAGCTGCTGAATCAAAAGTAAGCTTCAACTCCGTTAGTTGAATGCACAGAAAGGAAAGAAGATTCACAGAATGCTTCTGTGTAGTTTTTATTTGAAGATATTCCTTTTTCCACTATGGGCCCATTAGCGCTCAGAATGTCAACTTGCAATTTCTACAGAAACTGTGTTTCAGAACTGCTGAATCAAAATAAGCTTCAATTCTGTTAGTTGAATGGACAGAACAGAAAGAAGATTCACAGAATTCATCTCTGTTTTCCTTTGAAGATATTCCTTTTTCAACTATAGACCCCTTAGCGATTCAAATATCTACTTGCAGTTTCTACAGAAAGAGTGTTTCAGAACCGCTCAATCAAAAGTAAGCTTCAACTCTGTTAGTTGAATGCACAGAAGAGAAAGAAATTTCACAGAATGCTTCTGTGTAGTTTTAATTTGAAGATATTCCTTTTTCCACTATAGGACCCTTAGCGTTCGCAATGTCAACTTGCAGTTTCTACAGAGTGTTTCAGAACTGCTCAAAAAAAAAGTAAGCTTCAACTCTGTTAGTTGAATGCACACAACTCAGAGAAGTTTCACAGAATGCTTCTGTGTAGTTTGTATTTGGAGATATTTCTTTTTCCACTATAGGCCCCTTAGTGCTCCGAATGTCCACTTGCATTTTCTACAGAAAGGGGGTTTCAGAACTGCTCAATTAAAAGTAAGCTTCAACTCTGTGAGTTGAATGCACAGAAAAGAAAGATGTTTTACAGAATGCTTCTGTGTAGTTTTTATTTGAAGAAATCCCTTTTTCCACAATAGGCCCCTTAGCGTTCAGAGTGTCCACTTGCAGTTTCTACTGAAAGAGTTTTTCAGAACTGCTCAATCAAAAGTAAGCTTTAACTCTGTTAGTTGAATGCACACAAAAGAAAGAAGTTTCACAGAATGCTTCTGTGTAGTTTTTTTTGAAGATAACCCTGTTTCCACTATAGGCCCCTTAGCGCTCCGAATGTCCACTTGCAGTTTCTACAGAAAGGTTGTTTCAGAACTGCTCAATGAAAAGTAAGCTTCAACTCTGTTAGTTGAATGTACAGAACAGAAAGAAGTTTCACAGAATGCATCTGTGTAGTTTTTACTTTGAGATATTCCTTTTTCCACTATAGGACCCTTAGCTCTCGGAATATCAACTTGCATATTCTACGGAAAGAGTGTTTCAGAACTGCTCAATCAAAAGTAAGCTTCAACTCGGTTAGTTGAATGCACACAACACAAAGTAGTTTCACAGAATTCTTCTGTGTAATTTTTATTTGAAGATATCTCTTTTTCGTCCATAGGCCCCTTAGCGCTCGAAATATCAACTTGTAGTTTCTACAGAAAGAGTGTTCAAGAGCTGCTGAATCAAAAGTAAGCTTCAACTCCGTTAGTTGAATGCACAGAAAGGAAAGAAGATTCACAGAATGCTTCGGTGTAGTTTTTATTTGAAGATATTCCTTTTTCCACTATAGGCCCATTAGCGCTCGGAATGTCAACTTGCAGTTTCTACGGAAACTGTGTTTCAGAACTGCTCAATCAAAAGTAAGCTTCAACTCTGTTAGTTGAGTGGACAGAACAGATAGAAGATTCACAGAATGCATCAGTGTTTTCATTTGAAGGTTTTCCTTTTTCCTCTATAGACCCCTTAGCTATCCGAATGTCCACTTGCAGTTTCTACAGAAAGAGTGTTTCAGAACTGCTCAATCAAAAGTAAGCCTCAACTCTGTTAGTTGAATGCACAGAACAGGAAGAAGTTTCACAGAATGCTTCTGTTTATATTTTATTTGCAGATATTACTTTTTCCACTGTAGGCCCCAAAGTGCTCCGAATGTCAACTTGCTGTTTCTACAGAAAGGGTGTTTCAGAACTGCTCAATCAAAAGTAAGCTTCAACTCAGTTAGTTGAATGCACAGAAAAGAATGAAGATTCACAGAATGCTTCTGTGTAGTTTTTATTTGTAGATATTCCTTTTTCCACTATAGCCCCATTAGCGCCCGGAGTGTCAACTTGCAGTATCTACAGAAAGAGTGTGTCAGAACTGCTCAATGAAAAGTAAGCTTCAACTATGTTAGTTGAATGGACAGAACAGAAAGAAGTTTCACAAAATGCTTCTGTGTACTTTTTTTTTGGAGATATTACTTTTTCCACTTTAGGCCCCATAGCCCTCTGAATGACCACTTGCAGTTTCTACAGAAAGGGTGTTTCAGAACTGCTCAATCAAAAGTAAGATTCAACTCTGTTAGTTGAATGCACAGAACAGAGAGAAGTTTCACAGAATTGTTCTGTGTAGTTTTTATTTGAAGATATCCTTTTTTCTACTATAGGCCCTTTAGCGCTCGGATTGTCAACGTGCAGTTTCTATAGAAAGAGTGTTTCAGAACTGCTCAATCAAAAGTAAGCTTCAACTCTGTTAGTAGAATGGACAGAAGAGAAAGAAGTTTCACAGAATGCTTCTGTGTGGTTTTTATTTTAAGATATTCCTTTTTCCACTATAGGCCTCTTAGCGCTCCGAATGTGCACCTGCCGTTTCTACGGAAAGAGTTTTTCAGAACTGCTCAATCAAAAGTAAGCTCCAACACTGTTAGTTGAATGGGCAGAACAGAAAGAAGTTTCACAGAATGCTTCTCTGGAGTTTTTATTTGTAGATATTCCTTTTTCCACTAAAGGCCGCTTAGCGTTCCGAATGTCCACTTGCAGTTTCTACAGAAAGAGTGTTTCAGAACTGCTGAATCAAAAGTAAGCTTCAACTCTGTTAGTTGAATGCAGAGAACAGGAAGAAGTTTCACAGAATGCTTCTGTGTAGTTTTTATTTGGAGATATTTCTTTTTCCTCAATAGGCCTCTTAGCTCTCCGAATGTCCACATGCAGTTTCTACACAAAGGGTGTTTCAGAACTGCTCAATCAAAAGTAAGCTTCAACTCTGTTAGTTGAATGCACAGAACAGAAAGAAGTTTCACAGAGTGCTTCTGTGTAGTTTTTATTTGAAGATATGCCCTTTTACCCAATAGGACCCTTAGCGTTCAGAATGTCCACTTGCAGTTTCTACAGAAAGAGTTTTTCAGAACTGCTCAATCAAAAGTAAACTTCAACTCTGTTAGTTGAATGCATACAACACAAAGAAGTTTCATGGAAGGCTTCTGTGTAGTTTTTATTTGAAGATTTCCGTTTTTCCTCTAAAGGCCCCTTTGCGCTCGAAATATCAACTTGTGGTTTCTACAGAAAGAATGTTCAAGAGCTGCTGAATCAAAAGTAAGCTTCAACTCCTTTAGTTGAATGCACAGAAAAGAAAGAAGATTCAGAGAATGCTTCTGTGTAGTTTTTATTTGAAGATATTCCTTTTTCCACTACAGGCCCATTAGCCCTCGGAATGTCAACTTGCAGTTTCTACAGAAACTGTGTTTCAGTACGGCTCAATCAAAATAAGCTTCAACTCTTTTAGTTGAATGGACAGAACAGAAAGAAGATTCACATAATACATCTGTGTTTTCATTTGAAGATATTACTTTTTCCACTATATACCCCTTAGCGATCCGAATGTCCACTTGCAGTTTCTACAGAAAGAGTGTATCAGAGCTGCTCAATCAAAAGGAAGCTTCAAATCTATTAGTTGAATGCACAGAATAGGAAGAAGTTTCACAAAATGCTTCTGTTTATTTTATATTTGCTGATATTACTTTTTCCACTATAGGCCCCTTAGCGATCCGAATGTCCACTTCCAGTTTCTACAGAAAGGGTGTTTCAGAACTGCTCAATCAAAAGTAAGCTTCAACTCCGTTCGTTGAATGCACAGAAAAGAAAGAAGATTCACAGAATGCTTCTGTGTAGTTTTTATTTGAAAATATTACTTTTTCCACTATAGGCCCATTAGCGCTCGAAATGTCAACTTGCAGTTTCTACAGAAACTGTGTTTCAGAACTGCTGAATCAAAAGTAAGCTTCAACTCTGTTAGTCGAATGGACAGAATAGAAAGAAGATTCACAGAATGCATCTGTGTTTTCATTTGAACATATTCCTTTTTCCACTATAGGCCCCAGAGCGATCCGAATATCCACTTGCAGTTTCTACAGAAAGAGAGTTTCAGAAGTGCTCAATCAAAAGTAATATTCAAATCTGTTAGTTGAATGCACAGAACAGAAACAAGTTTCACAAAATTCTTCTGTGTCGTTTTTATTTGAAGATATCCCTTTTTCCACATTAGGCCCCTTAGCGCTCGAAATGTCAACTTGCAGTTTCTACAGAAAGATTGTTTCAGAACTGCTCAATGAAAGGTTAGCTTCAACTCTGTTAGTTGAATGAACAGAACAGAAAGAAGTTTCACAGAATGCTTCAGTGTAGTTTTTGTTTGTAGATATTCCTTTTTCCACTATAGGCCCCATAGTGCTCAGAATGTCCACTTGCAGTTTCTACAGAAAGAGTGTTTCAGAACTGCTCAATCAAAAGTAAGCTTCAACTCTGTTAGTTGAATGCACAGAACAGGAAGAAGTTTCACAGAATGCTTCTGTGTAGTATTTATTTGGAGATATTTCTTTTTCCACTATAGGTCCCTTAGCGTTCAGAATGTCCACTTGCAGTTTCTACAGAAAGGGTGTTTCGAAATGCTCAATCAAATGTAAGCTTCAACTCTGTTTGTTGAATGCACAGAACAGAAAGGAGTTTCACAGAGTGCTTCTGTGTAGTTTTTATTTGAAGATATCCCTTTTTCCCCTATAGGACCCTTAGCGTTCAGAATGTCCACTTGCAGTTTCTACAGAAAGAGTGTTTCAGAACTGCTCAATCAAAAGTAAGCTTCAACTCTGTTAGTTGAATGCATACAACACAAAGAAGTTTCACAGAACGCTTCTGTGTAGTTTTTATTTGAAGATATCCCTTTTTCCTCTATAGGCCCCTTAACACTCGAAATATCAACCTGTAGTTTCTACAGAAAGAGTGCTCAAGAGCTGCTGAATCAAAAGTAAGCTTCAACTCCGTTAGTTGAATGCACAGAAAGGAAAGAAGATTCACAGAATGCTTCTGTGTAGTTTTTATTTGAAGATATTCCTTTTTCCACTATGGGCCCATTAGCGCTCAGAATGTCAACTTGCAATTTCTACAGAAACTGTGTTTCAGAACTGCTGAATCAAAATAAGCTTCAATTCTGTTAGTTGAATGGACAGAACAGAAAGAAGATTCACAGAATTCATCTCTGTTTTCCTTTGAAGATATTCCTTTTTCAACTATAGACCCCTTAGCGATTCAAATATCTACTTGCAGTTTCTACAGAAAGAGTGTTTCAGAACCGCTCAATCAAAAGTAAGCTTCAACTCTGTTAGTTGAATGCACAGAAGAGAAAGAAATTTCACAGAATGCTTCTGTGTAGTTTTAATTTGAAGATATTCCTTTTTCCACTATAGGACCCTTAGCGTTCGCAATGTCAACTTGCAGTTTCTACAGAGTGTTTCAGAACTGCTCAAAAAAAAAGTAAGCTTCAACTCTGTTAGTTGAATGCACACAACTCAGAGAAGTTTCACAGAATGCTTCTGTGTAGTTTGTATTTGGAGATATTTCTTTTTCCACTATAGGCCCCTTAGTGCTCCGAATGTCCACTTGCATTTTCTACAGAAAGGGGGTTTCAGAACTGCTCAATTAAAAGTAAGCTTCAACTCTGTGAGTTGAATGCACAGAAAAGAAAGATGTTTTACAGAATGCTTCTGTGTAGTTTTTATTTGAAGAAATCCCTTTTTCCACAATAGGCCCCTTAGCGTTCAGAGTGTCCACTTGCAGTTTCTACTGAAAGAGTTTTTCAGAACTGCTCAATCAAAAGTAAGCTTTAACTCTGTTAGTTGAATGCACACAAAAGAAAGAAGTTTCACAGAATGCTTCTGTGTAGTTTTTTTTGAAGATAACCCTGTTTCCACTATAGGCCCCTTAGCGCTCCGAATGTCCACTTGCAGTTTCTACAGAAAGGTTGTTTCAGAACTGCTCAATGAAAAGTAAGCTTCAACTCTGTTAGTTGAATGTACAGAACAGAAAGAAGTTTCACAGAATGCATCTGTGTAGTTTTTACTTTGAGATATTCCTTTTTCCACTATAGGACCCTTAGCTCTCGGAATATCAACTTGCATATTCTACGGAAAGAGTGTTTCAGAACTGCTCAATCAAAAGTAAGCTTCAACTCGGTTAGTTGAATGCACACAACACAAAGTAGTTTCACAGAATTCTTCTGTGTAATTTTTATTTGAAGATATCTCTTTTTCGTCCATAGGCCCCTTAGCGCTCGAAATATCAACTTGTAGTTTCTACAGAAAGAGTGTTCAAGAGCTGCTGAATCAAAAGTAAGCTTCAACTCCGTTAGTTGAATGCACAGAAAGGAAAGAAGATTCACAGAATGCTTCGGTGTAGTTTTTATTTGAAGATATTCCTTTTTCCACTATAGGCCCATTAGCGCTCGGAATGTCAACTTGCAGTTTCTACGGAAACTGTGTTTCAGAACTGCTCAATCAAAAGTAAGCTTCAACTCTGTTAGTTGAGTGGACAGAACAGATAGAAGATTCACAGAATGCATCAGTGTTTTCATTTGAAGGTTTTCCTTTTTCCTCTATAGACCCCTTAGCTATCCGAATGTCCACTTGCAGTTTCTACAGAAAGAGTGTTTCAGAACTGCTCAATCAAAAGTAAGCCTCAACTCTGTTAGTTGAATGCACAGAACAGAAAGAAGTTTCACAGAATGCTTCTGTTTATATTTTATTTGCAGATATTACTTTTTCCACTGTAGGCCCCAAAGTGCTCCGAATGTCAACTTGCTGTTTCTACAGAAAGGGTGTTTCAGAACTGCTCAATCAAAAGTAAGCTTCAACTCCGTTAGTTGAATGCACAGAAAAGAATGAAGATTCACAGAATGCTTCTGTGTAGTTTTTATTTGTAGATATTCCTTTTTCCACTATAGCCCCATTAGCGCCCGGAGTGTCAACTTGCAGTATCTACAGAAAGAGTGTGTCAGAACTGCTCAATGAAAAGTAAGCTTCAACTATGTTAGTTGAATGGACAGAACAGAAAGAAGTTTCACAAAATGCTTCTGTGTACTTTTTTTTTGGAGATATTACTTTTTCCACTTTAGGCCCCTTAGCCCTCTGAATGACCACTTGCAGTTTCTACAGAAAGGGTGTTTCAGAACTGCTCAATCAAAAGTAAGATTCAACTCTGTTAGTTGAATGCACAGAACAGAGAGAAGTTTCACAGAATTGTTCTGTGTAGTTTTTATTTGAAGATATCCTTTTTTCTACTATAGGCCCTTTAGCGCTCGGATTGTCAACGTGCAGTTTCTATAGAAAGATTGTTTCAGAACTGCTCAATCAAAAGTAAGCTTCAACTCTGTTAGTAGAATGGACAGAAGAGAAAGAAGTTTCACAGAATGCTTCTGTGTGGTTTTTATTTTAAGATATTCCTTTTTCCACTATAGGCCTCTTAGCGCTCCGAATGTGCACCTGCCGTTTCTACGGAAAGAGTTTTTCAGAACTGCTCAATCAAAAGTAAGCTCCAACACTGTTAGTTGAATGGGCAGAACAGAAAGAAGTTTCACAGAATGCTTCTCTGGAGTTTTTATTTGTAGATATTCCTTTTTCCACTAAAGGCCGCTTAGCGTTCTGAATGTCCACTTGCAGTTTCTACAGAAAGAGTGTTTCAGAACTGCTGAATCAAAAGTAAGCTTCAACTCTGTTAGTTGAATGCAGAGAACAGGAAGAAGTTTCACAGAATGCTTCTGTGTAGTTTTTATTTGGAGATATTTCTTTTGCCACAATAGGCCTCTTAGCTCTCCGAATGTCCACATGCAGTTTCTACACAAAGGGTGTTTCAGAACTGCTCAATCAAAAGTAAGCTTCAACTCTGTTAGTTGAATGCACAGAACAGAAAGGAGTTTCACAGAGTGCTTCTGTGTAGTTTTTATTTGAAGATATGCCCTTTTACCCAATAGGACCCTTAGCGTTCAGAATGTCCACTTGCAGTTTCTACAGAAAGAGTTTTTCAGAACTGCTCAATCAAAAGTAAACTTCAACTCTGTTAGTTGAATGCATACAACACAAAGAAGTTTCACGGAAGGCTTCTGTGTAGTTTTTATTTGAAGATTTCCGTTTTTCCTCTAAAGGCCCCTTTGCGCTCGAAATATCAACTTGTGGTTTCTACAGAAAGAATGTTCAAGAGCTGCTGAATCAAAAGTAAGCTTCAACTCCTTTAGTTGAATGCACAGAAAAGAAAGAAGATTCAGAGAATGCTTCTGTGTAGTTTTTATTTGAAGATATTCCTTTTTCCACTACAGGCCCATTAGCCCTCGGAATGTCAACTTGCAGTTTCTACAGAAACTGTGTTTCAGTACGGCTCAATCAAAATAAGCTTCAACTCTTTTAGTTGAATGGACAGAACAGAAAGAAGATTCACATAATACATCTGTGTTTTCATTTGAAGATATTACTTTTTCCACTATATACCCCTTAGCGATCCGAATGTCCACTTGCAGTTTCTACAGAAAGAGTGTATCAGAGCTGCTCAATCAAAAGGAAGCTTCAAATCTATTAGTTGAATGCACAGAATAGGAAGAAGTTTCACAAAATGCTTCTGTTTATTTTATATTTGCTGATATTACTTTTTCCACTATAGGCCCCTTAGCGATCCGAATGTCCACTTCCAGTTTCTACAGAAAGGGTGTTTCAGAACTGCTCAATCAAAAGTAAGCTTCAACTCCGTTCGTTGAATGCACAGAAAAGAAAGAAGATTCACAGAATGCTTCTGTGTAGTTTTTATTTGAAAATATTACTTTTTCCACTATAGGCCCATTAGCGCTCGAAATGTCAACTTGCAGTTTCTACAGAAACTGTGTTTCAGAACTGCTGAATCAAAAGTAAGCTTCAACTCTGTTAGTCGAATGGACAGAATAGAAAGAAGATTCACAGAATGCATCTGTGTTTTCATTTGAACATATTCCTTTTTCCACTATAGGCCCCAGAGCGATCCGAATATCCACTTGCAGTTTCTACAGAAAGAGAGTTTCAGAAGTGCTCAATCAAAAGTAATATTCAAATCTGTTAGTTGAATGCACAGAACAGAAACAAGTTTCACAAAATTCTTCTGTGTCGTTTTTATTTGAAGATATCCCTTTTTCCACATTAGGCCCCTTAGCGCTCGAAATGTCAACTTGCAGTTTCTACAGAAAGATTGTTTCAGAACTGCTCAATGAAAGGTTAGCTTCAACTCTGTTAGTTGAATGAACAGAACAGAAAGAAGTTTCACAGAATGCTTCAGTGTAGTTTTTGTTTGTAGATATTCCTTTTTCCACTATAGGCCCCATAGTGCTCAGAATGTCCACTTGCAGTTTCTACAGAAAGAGTGTTTCAGAACTGCTCAATCAAAAGTAAGCTTCAACTCTGTTAGTTGAATGCACAGAACAGGAAGAAGTTTCACAGAATGCTTCTGTGTAGTATTTATTTGGAGATATTTCTTTTTCCACTATAGGTCCCTTAGCGTTCAGAATGTCCACTTGCAGTTTCTACAGAAAGGGTGTTTCGAAATGCTCAATCAAATGTAAGCTTCAACTCTGTTTGTTGAATGCACAGAACAGAAAGGAGTTTCACAGAGTGCTTCTGTGTAGTTTTTATTTGAAGATATCCCTTTTTCCCCTATAGGACCCTTAGCGTTCAGAATGTCCACTTGCAGTTTCTACAGAAAGAGTGTTTCAGAACTGCTCAATCAAAAGTAAGCTTCAACTCTGTTAGTTGAATGCATACAACACAAAGAAGTTTCACAGAACGCTTCTGTGTAGTTTTTATTTGAAGATATCCCTTTTTCCTCTATAGGCCCCTTAACACTCGAAATATCAACCTGTAGTTTCTACAGAAAGAGTGCTCAAGAGCTGCTGAATCAAAAGTAAGCTTCAACTCCGTTAGTTGAATGCACAGAAAGGAAAGAAGATTCACAGAATGCTTCTGTGTAGTTTTTATTTGAAGATATTCCTTTTTCCACTATAGGCCCATTAGCGCTCAGAATGTCAACTTGCAATTTCTACAGAAACTGTGTTTCAGAACTGCTGAATCAAAATAAGCTTCAATTCTGTTAGTTGAATGGACAGAACAGAAAGAAGATTCACAGAATTCATCTCTGTTTTCCTTTGAAGATATTCCTTTTTCAACTATAGACCCCTTAGCGATTCAAATATCTACTTGCAGTTTCTACAGAAAGAGTGTTTCAGAACCGCTCAATCAAAAGTAAGCTTCAACTCTGTTAGTTGAATGCACAGAAGAGAAAGAAATTTCACAGAATGCTTCTGTGTAGTTTTAATTTGAAGATATTCCTTTTTCCACTATAGGACCCTTAGCGTTCGCAATGTCAACTTGCAGTTTCTACAGAGTGTTTCAGAACTGCTCAAAAAAAAGTAAGCTTCAACTCTGTTAGTTGAATGCACACAACTCAGAGAAGTTTCACAGAATGCTTCTGTGTAGTTTGTATTTGGAGATATTTCTTTTTCCACTATAGGCCCCTTAGTGCTCCGAATGTCCACTTGCATTTTCTACAGGAAGGGGGTTTCAGAACTGCTCAATTAAAAGTAAGCTTCAACTCTGTGAGTTGAATGCACAGAAAAGAAAGATGTTTTACAGAATGCTTCTGTGTAGTTTTTATTTGAAGAAATCCCTTTTTCCACAATAGGCCCCTTAGCGTTCAGAGTGTCCACTTGCAGTTTCTACTGAAAGAGTTTTTCAGAACTGCTCAATCAAAAGTAAGCTTTAACTCTGTTAGTTGAATGCACACAAAAGAAAGAAGTTTCACAGAATGCTTCTGTGTAGTTTTTTTTGAAGATAACCCTGTTTCCACTATAGGCCCCTTAGCGCTCCGAATGTCCACTTGCAGTTTCTACAGAAAGGTTGTTTCAGAACTGCTCAATGAAAAGTAAGCTTCAACTCTGTTAGTTGAATGTACAGAACAGAAAGAAGTTTCACAGAATGCATCTGTGTAGTTTTTACTTTGAGATATTCCTTTTTCCACTATAGGACCCTTAGCTCTCGGAATATCAACTTGCATATTCTACGGAAAGAGTGTTTCAGAACTGCTCAATCAAAAGTAAGCTTCACTCGGTTAGTTGAATGCACACAACACAAAGTAGTTTCACAGAATTCTTCTGTGTAATTTTTATTTGAAGATATCTCTTTTTCGTCCATAGGCCCCTTAGCGCTCGAAATATCAACTTGTAGTTTCTACAGAAAGAGTGTTCAAGAGCTGCTGAATCAAAAGTAAGCTTCAACTCCGTTAGTTGAATGCACAGAAAGGAAAGAAGATTCACAGAATGCTTCGGTGTAGTTTTTATTTGAAGATATTCCTTTTTCCACTATAGGCCCATTAGCGCTCGGAATGTCAACTTGCAGTTTCTACGGAAACTGTGTTTCAGAACTGCTCAATCAAAAGTAAGCTTCAACTCTGTTAGTTGAGTGGACAGAACAGATAGAAGATTCACAGAATGCATCAGTGTTTTCATTTGAAGGTTTTCCTTTTTCCTCTATAGACCCCTTAGCTATCCGAATGTCCACTTGCAGTTTCTACAGAAAGAGTGTTTCAGAACTGCTCAATCAAAAGTAAGCCTCAACTCTGTTAGTTGAATGCACAGAACAGGAAGAAGTTTCACAGAATGCTTCTGTTTATATTTTATTTGCAGATATTACTTTTCCACTGTAGGCCCCAAAGTGCTCCGAATGTCAACTTGCTGTTTCTACAGAAAGGGTGTTCAGAACTGCTCAATCAAAAGTAAGCTTCAACTCCGTTAGTTGAATGCACAGAAAAGAATGAAGATTCACAGAATGCTTCTGTGTAGTTTTTATTTGTAGATATCCTTTTTCCACTATAGCCCCATTAGCGCCCGGAGTGTCAACTTGCAGTATCTACAGAAAGAGTGTGTCAGAACTGCTCAATGAAAAGTAAGCTTCAACTATGTTAGTTGAATGGACAGAACAGAAAGAAGTTTCACAAAATGCTTCTGTGTACTTTTTTTTTGGGATATTACTTTTTCCACTTTAGGCCCCTTAGCCCTCCGAATGACCATTGCGTTTCTACAGAAAGGGTGTTTCAGAACTGCTCAATCAAAAGTAAGTTTCAACTCTGTTAGTTGAATGCACAGAACAGAGAGAAGTTTCACAAATTGTTCTGTGTAGTTTTTATTTGAAGATATCCTTTTTTCTACTATAGCCTTTAGCGTCGATTGTCAACGTGCAGTTTCTATAGAAAGAGTGTTTCAGAACTGCTCAATCAAAAGTAAGCTTCAACTCTGTTATAGAATGGACAGAAGAGAAAGAAGTTCACAGAATGCTTCTGTGTGGTTTTTATTTTAAGATATTCTTTTTCCACTATAGGCCTCTTAGCGCTCCGAATGTGCACCTGCCGTTTCTACGAAAGAGTTTTTCAGAACTGCTCAATCAAAGTAAGCTCCAACACTGTTAGTTGAATGGGCAGAACAGAAAGAAGTTTCACAGAATGCTTCTCTGGAGTTTTTATTTGTAGATATTCCTTTTTCCACTAAAGGCCGCTTAGCGTTCCGAATGTCCACTTGCAGTTTCTACAGAAAGAGTGTTTCAGAACTGCTGAATCAACAGTAAGCTTCACTCTGTTAGTTGAATGCAGAGAACAGGAAGAAGTTTCACAGAATGCTTCTGTGTAGTTTTTATTTGGAGATATTTCTTTTGCCACAATAGGCCTCTTAGCTCTCCGAATGTCCACATGCAGTTTCTACACAAAGGGTGTTTCAGAACTGCTCAATCAAAAGTAAGCTTCAACTCTGTTAGTTGAATGCACAGAACAGAAAGGAGTTCACAGAGTGCTTCTGTGTAGTTTTTATTTGAAGATATGCCCTTTTCCCAATAGGACCCTTAGCGTTCAGAATGTCCACTTGCAGTTTCTACAGAAAGAGTTTTCAGAACTGCTCAATCAAAAGTAAACTTCAACTCTGTTAGTTGAATGCATACAACACAAAGAAGTTTCACGGAAGGCTTCTGTGTAGTTTTTATTTGAAGATTTCCGTTTTTCCTCTAAAGGCCCTTTGCGCTCGAAATATCAACTTGTGGTTTCTACAGAAGAATGTTCAAGAGCTGCTGAATCAAAAGTAAGCTTCAACTCCTTTAGTTGAATGCACAGAAAAGAAAGAAGATTCAGAGAATGCTTCTGTGTAGTTTTTATTTGAAGATATTCCTTTTTCCACTACAGGCCCATTAGCCCTCGGAATGTCAACTTGCAGTTTCTACAGAAACTGTGTTTCAGTACGGCTCAATCAAAATAAGCTTCAACTCTTTTAGTTGAATGGACAGAACAGAAAGAAGATTCACATAATACATCTGTGTTTTCATTTGAAGATATTACTTTTTCCACTATATACCCCTTAGCGATCCGAATGTCCACTTGCAGTTTCTACAGAAAGAGTGTATCAGAGCTGCTCAATCAAAAGGAAGCTTCAAATCTATTAGTTGAATGCACAGAATAGGAAGAAGTTTCACAAAATGCTTCTGTTTATTTTATATTTGCTGATATTACTTTTTCCACTATAGGCCCCTTAGCGATCCGAATGTCCACTTCCAGTTTCTACAGAAAGGGTGTTTCAGAACTGCTCAATCAAAAGTAAGCTTCAACTCCGTTCGTTGAATGCACAGAAAAGAAAGAAGATTCACAGAATGCTTCTGTGTAGTTTTTATTTGAAAATATTACTTTTTCCACTATAGGCCCATTAGCGCTCGAAATGTCAACTTGCAGTTTCTACAGAAACTGTGTTTCAGAACTGCTGAATCAAAAGTAAGCTTCAACTCTGTTAGTCGAATGGACAGAATAGAAAGAAGATTCACAGAATGCATCTGTGTTTTCATTTGAACATATTCCTTTTTCCACTATAGGCCCCAGAGCGATCCGAATATCCACTTGCAGTTTCTACAGAAAGAGAGTTTCAGAAGTGCTCAATCAAAAGTAATATTCAAATCTGTTAGTTGAATGCACAGAACAGAAACAAGTTTCACAAAATTCTTCTGTGTAGTTTTTATTTGAAGATATTACTTTTTCCACATTAGGCCCCTTAGCGCTCGAAATGTCAACTTGCAGTTTCTACAGAAAGATTGTTTCAGAACTGCTCAATGAAAGGTTAGCTTCAACTCTGTTAGTTGAATGAACAGAACAGAAAGAAGTTTCACAGAATGCTTCAGTGTAGTTTTTGTTTGTAGATATTCCTTTTTCCACTATAGGCCCCATAGTGCTCAGAATGTCCACTTGCAGTTTCTACAGAAAGAGTGTTTCAGAACTGCTCAATCAAAAGTAAGCTTCAACTCTGTTAGTTGAATGCACAGAACAGGAAGAAGTTTCACAGAATGCTTCTGTGTAGTATTTATTTGGAGATATTTCTTTTTCCACTATAGGTCCCTTAGCGTTCAGAATGTCCACTTGCAGTTTCTACAGAAAGGGTGTTTCGAAATGCGCAATCAAATGTAAGCTTCAACTCTGTTTGTTGAATGCACAGAACAGAAAGGAGTTTCACAGAGTGCTTCTGTGTAGTTTTTATTTGAAGATATCCCTTTTTCCCCTATAGGACCCTTAGCGTTCAGAATGTCCACTTGCAGTTTCTACAGAAAGAGTGTTTCAGAACTGCTCAATCAAAAGTAAGCTTCAACTCTGTTAGTTGAATGCATACAACACAAAGAAGTTTCACAGAACGCTTCTGTGTAGTTTTTATTTGAAGATATCCCTTTTCCTCTATAGGCCCCTTAACACTCGAAATATCAACCTGTAGTTTCTACAGAAAGAGTGCTCAAGAGCTGCTGAATCAAAAGTAAGCTTCAACTCCGTTAGTTGAATGCACAGAAAGGAAAGAAGATTCACAGAATGCTTCTGTGTAGTTTTTATTTGAAGATATTCCTTTTTCCACTATGGGCCCATTAGCGCTCAGAATGTCAACTTGCAATTTCTACAGAAACTGTGTTTCAGAACTGCTGAATCAAAATAAGCTTCAATTCTGTTAGTTGAATGGACAGAACAGAAAGAAGATTCACAGAATTCATCTCTGTTTTCCTTTGAAGATATTCCTTTTTCAACTATAGACCCCTTAGCGATTCAAATATCTACTTGCAGTTTCTACAGAAAGAGTGTTTCAGAACCGCTCAATCAAAAGTAAGCTTCAACTCTGTTAGTTGAATGCACAGAAGAGAAAGAATTTTCACAGAATGCTTCTGTGTAGTTTTAATTTGAAGATATTCCTTTTTCCACTATAGGACCCTTAGCGTTCGCAATGTCAACTTGCAGTTTCTACAGAGTGTTTCAGAACTGCTCAAAAAAAAGTAAGCTTCAACTCTGTTAGTTGAATGCACACAACTCAGAGAAGTTTCACAGAATGCTTCTGCGTAGTTTGTATTTGGAGATATTTCTTTTTCCACTATAGGCCCCTTAGTGCTCCGAATGTCCACTTGCATTTTCTACAGAAAGGGGGTTTCAGAACTGCTCAATTAAAAGTAAGCTTCAACTCTGTGAGTTGAATGCACAGAAAAGAAAGATGTTTTACAGAATGCTTCTGTGTAGTTTTTATTTGAAGAAATCCCTTTTTCCACAATAGGCCCTTAGCGTTCAGAGTGTCCACTTGCAGTTTCTACTGAAAGAGTTTTTCAGAACTGCTCAATCAAAAGTAAGCTTTAACTCTGTTAGTTGAATGCACACAAAAGAAAGAAGTTTCACAGAATGCTTCTGTGTAGTTTTTTTTGAAGATAACCCTGTTTCCACTATAGGCCCCTTAGCGCTCCGAATGTCCACTTGCAGTTTCTACAGAAAGGTTGTTTCAGAACTGCTCAATGAAAAGTAAGCTTCAACTCTGTTAGTTGAATGTACAGAACAGAAAGAAGTTTCACAGAATGCATCTGTGTAGTTTTTACTTTGAGATATTCCTTTTTCCACTATAGGACCCTTAGCTCTCGGAATATCAACTTGCATATTCTACGGAAAGAGTGTTTCAGAACTGCTCAATCAAAAGTAAGCTTCAACTCGGTTAGTTGAATGCACACAACACAAAGTAGTTTCACAGAATTCTTCTGTGTAATTTTTATTTGAAGATATCTCTTTTTCGTCCATAGGCCCCTTAGCGCTCGAAATATCAACTTGTAGTTTCTACAGAAAGAGTGTTCAAGAGCTGCTGAATCAAAAGTAAGCTTCAACTCCGTTAGTTGAATGCACAGAAATGAAAGAAGATTCACAGAATGCTTCGGTGTAGTTTTTATTTGAAGATATTCCTTTTTCCACTATAGGCCCATTAGCGCTCGGAATGTCAACTTGCAGTTTCTACGGAAACTGTGTTTCAGAACTGCTCAATCAAAAGTAAGCTTCAACTCTGTTAGTTGAGTGGACAGAACAGATAGAAGATTCACAGAATGCATCAGTGTTTTCATTTGAAGGTTTTCCTTTTTCCTCTATAGACCCCTTAGCTATCCGAATGTCCACTTGCAGTTTCTACAGAAAGAGTGTTTCAGAACTGCTCAATCAAAAGTAAGCCTCAACTCTGTTAGTTGAATGCACAGAACAGGAAGAAGTTTCACAGAATGCTTCTGTTTATATTTTATTTGCAGATATTACTTTTTCCACTGTAGGCCCAAAGTGCTCCGAATGTCAACTTGCTGTTTCTACAGAAAGGGTGTTTCAGAACTGCTCAATCAAAAGTAAGCTTCAACTCCGTTAGTTGAATGCACAGAAAAGAATGAAGATTCACAGAATGCTTCTGTGTAGTTTTTATTTGTAGATATTCCTTTTTCCACTATAGCCCCATTAGCGCCCGGAGTGTCAACTTGCAGTATCTACAGAAAGAGTGTGTCAGAACTGCTCAATGAAAAGTAAGCTTCAACTATGTTAGTTGAATGGACAGAACAGAAAGAAGTTTCACAAAATGCTTCTGTGTACTTTTTTTTGGAGATATTACTTTTTCCACTTTAGGCCCTTAGCCCTCCGAATGACCACTTGCAGTTTCTACAGAAAGGGTGTTTCAGAACTGCTCAATCAAAAGTAAGATTCAACTCTGTTAGTTGAATGCACAGAACAGAGAGAAGTTTCACAGAATTGTTCTGTGTAGTTTTTATTTGAAGATATCCTTTTTTCTACTATAGGCCCTTTAGCGCTTGGATTGTCAACGTGCAGTTTCTATAGAAAGAGTGTTTCAGAACTGCTCAATCAAAAGTAAGCTTCAACTCTGTTAGTAGAATGGACAGAAGAGAAAGAAGTTTCACAGAATGCTTCTGTGTGGTTTTTATTTTAAGATATTCCTTTTTCCACTATAGGCCTCTTAGCGCTCCGAATGTGCACCTGCCGTTTCTACGGAAAGAGTTTTTCAGAACTGCTCAATCAAAAGTAAGCTCCAACACTGTTAGTTGAATGGGCAGAACAGAAAGAAGTTTCACAGAATGCTTCTCTGGAGTTTTTATTTGTAGATATTCCTTTTTCCACTATAGCCCCATTAGCGCCCGGAGTGTCAACTTGCAGTATCTACAGAAAGAGTGTGTCAGAACTGCTCAATGAAAAGTAAGCTTCAACTATGTTAGTTGAATGGACAGAACAGAAAGAAGTTTCACAAAATGCTTCTGTGTACTTTTTTTTTGGAGATATTACTTTTTCCACTTTAGGCCCCTTAGCCCTCCGAATGACCACTTGCAGTTTCTACAGAAAGGGTGTTTCAGAACTGCTCAATCAAAAGTAAGATTCAACTCTGTTAGTTGAATGCACAGAACAGAGAGAAGTTTCACAGAATTGTTCTGTGTAGTTTTTATTTGAAGATATCCTTTTTTCTACTATAGGCCCTTTAGCGCTTGGATTGTCAACGTGCAGTTTCTATAGAAAGAGTGTTTCAGAACTGCTCAATCAAAAGTAAGCTTCAACTCTGTTAGTAGAATGGACAGAAGAGAAAGAAGTTTCACAGAATGCTTCTGTGTGGTTTTTATTTTAAGATATTCCTTTTTCCACTATAGGCCTCTTAGCGCTCCGAATGTGCACCTGCCGTTTCTACGGAAAGAGTTTTTCAGAACTGCTCAATCAAAAGTAAGCTCCAACTCTGTTAGTTGAATGGTCAGAACAGAAAGAAGTTTCACAGAATGCTTCTCTGGAGTTTTTATTTGTAGATATTCCTTTTTCCACTAAAGGCCGCTTAGCGTTCCGAATGTCCACTTGCAGTTTCTACAGAAAGAGTGTTTCAGAACTGCTGAATCAAAAGTAAGCTTCAACTCTGTTAGTTGAATGCAGAGAACAGGAAGAAGTTTCACAGAATGCTTCTGTGTAGTTTTTATTTGGAGATATTTCTTTTGCCACAATAGGCCTCTTAGCTCTCCGAATGTCCACATGCAGTTTCTACACAAAGGGTGTTTCAGAACTGCTCAATCAAAAGTAAGCTTCAACTCTGTTAGTTGAATGCACAGAACAGAAAGGAGTTTCACAGAGTGCTTCTGTGTAGTTTTTATTTGAAGATATGCCCTTTTACCCAATAGGACCCTTAGCGTTCAGAATGTCCACTTGCAGTTTCTACAGAAAGAGTTTTTCAGAACTGCTCAATCAAAAGTAAACTTCAACTCTGTTAGTTGAATGCATACAACACAAAGAAGTTTCACGGAAGGCTTCTGTGTAGTTTTTATTTGAAGATTTCCGTTTTTCCTCTAAAGGCCCCTTTGCGCTCGAAATATCAACTTGTGGTTTCTACAGAAAGAATGTTCAAGAGCTGCTGAATCAAAAGTAAGCTTCAACTCCTTTAGTTGAATGCACAGAAAAGAAAGAAGATTCAGAGAATGCTTCTGTGTAGTTTTTATTTGAAGATATTCCTTTTTCCACTACAGGCCCATTAGCCCTCGGAATGTCAACTTGCAGTTTCTACAGAAACTGTGTTTCAGTACGGCTCAATCAAAATAAGCTTCAACTCTTTTAGTTGAATGGACAGAACAGAAAGAAGATTCACAGAATACATCTGTGTTTTCATTTGAAGATATTACTTTTTCCACTATATACCCCTTAGCGATCCGAATGTCCACTTGCAGTTTCTACAGAAAGAGTGTTTCAGAGCTGCTCAATCAAAAGGAAGCTTCAAATCTATTAGTTGAATGCACAGAATAGGAAGAAGTTTCACAAAATGCTTCTGTTTATTTTATATTTGCTGATATTACTTTTTCCACTATAGGCCCCTTAGCGATCCGAATGTCCACTTCCAGTTTCTACAGAAAGGGTGTTTCAGAACTGCTCAATCAGAAGTAAGCTTCAACTCCGTTCGTTGAATGCACAGAAAAGAAAGAAGATTCACAGAATGCTTCTGTGTAGTTTTTATTTGAAAATATTACTTTTTCCACTATAGGCCCATTAGCGCTCGAAATGTCAACTTGCAGTTTCTACAGAAACTGTGTTTCAGGACTGCTCAATCAAAAGTAAGCTTCAACTCTGTTAGTTGATTGGACAGAACAGAAAGAAGATTCACAGAATGCATCTGTGTTTTTATTTGAAGATATTCCTTTTTCCACTATAGGCCCCTTAGTGCTCAGAATGTCCACTTGCATTTTCTACAGAAAGAGTGTTTCAGAACTGCTCAGTCAAAAGTAAGCTTCAACTGTGGTAGTTGAATGCACAGAACAGAAAGAAGTTTCACAGAATGCTTCTGTGTAGTTTTAATTTGGAGATATTCCTTTTTCCACTGTAGGATGCTTAGCGCTCGTAATGTCAACTTGCAGTTTCTACAGAAAGAGTGTTTCAGAACTGCTCAATCAAAAGTAAGCTTCAACTCTGTGAGTTGAATGCACAGAACAGAAAGAAGTTTCACAGAATGCTTCTTTGTAGTTTTTAATTGAAGATATCACTTTTTACCCTGTAGGCCCCTTAGCGCTCAAAATATCAACTTGTAGTTTCTACACAAAGAGTGTTCAAGAACTGCTGAATCAAAAGTAAGCTTCAACTCTGTTAGTTGAATGCATAGAAAAGAAAGAAGATTCACAGAATGGTTTTGTGTAGTTTTTATTTGAAGATATTCCTTTTTCCACTACAGGCCCATTAGTGCTCGGAATGTCAACTTGCAGTTTCTACAGAAAGTGTGTTTCAGAACTGCTCAATCAAAAGTAAGCTTCAACTCTGTTAGTTGAATGCATAGAACAGGAAGAAGTTTCACAGAAAGCTTCTGTTTATTTTTTATTTGCAGATATTTGTTTTTCCACTATAGGCCCCTTAGAGCTCCGAAAGTCAATTTGCAGTTTACACAGAAACTGTGTTTCAGAACTGCTCAATCAAAAGTAAGCTTCAACTCTGTTAGTTGAATGAACAGAACAGAAAGATGATTCACAGAATGCATCTATGTTTTCATTTGAAGATATTCCTTTTTCCACTATAGGCCCCTTAGCGATCCGAATGTCCACTTGCAGTTTCTACAGAAAGAGTGTTTCAGAACTGCTCAATCAAAAGTAAGCTTCAACTCTGTTAGTTGAATGCACGGAACAGAAAAATTTTCACAGAATTATTCTGTGTAGTTTTTATTTGACGATATTCCTTTTTCCACTATAGGCCCCTTAGTGCTCAGAATGTCCACTTGCAGTTTCTACAGAAAGAGTGTTTCAGAACTGCACAATCAAAAGTAAGCTTCAACTCTGTTAGTTGAATGCACACAACACAGAGAAGTTTCACAGAATGCTTCTGTGTAGTTTGTATTTGGAGATATCAATTTTTCCTCTATAGGCCCCTTAGCGCTCGAAATATCAACTTGTAGTTTCTACAGAAAGAGTGTTCAAGAGCTGCTGAATCGAAACTAAGCTTCAACTCCATTAGTTGAATGCACAGAAAAGAAAGAATATTCACAGAATGCTTCTGTGTAGTTTTTATTTGAAGATATTCCTTTTTCCAATAAAGGCCCATTAGCGCTCGAAATGTCAACTTGCAGTTTCTACAGAAACTGTGTTTCAGAACTGCTCAATCAAAAGTAAACTTCAACTCTGTTAGTTGAATGGACAGAACAGAAAGAAGATTCACAGAATGCATCTGTGTTTTCATTTGAATATATTCCTTTTTCCACTATAGGCCCCTTAGCGATCCGAATGTCCACTTGCAGTATCTACAGAAAGAGTGTTTCATAACTTCTCAGTCAAAAGTAAGCTTCAACTCTGTTAGTTGAATGCACAGAAGAGAAAGAAGTTTCACAGAATGCTTCTGTGTACTTTTTATTGGGAGATATTACTTTTTCCCTTATAGGCCCCTTAGCGCTCCGAATGTCCACTTGCAGTTTCTACAGAAAGTGTGTCTCAGAACTGCTCAATCAAATGTAAGATTCAACTCTGTTAGTTGAATGAACAGAACAGAAAGAAGTTTCACAGTATGCTTCTGTGTAGTTTTTATTTGAAGATATTCCTTTTTCCACTATAGGCCCGTTAGCGCTTGGAATATCCACTTGCAGTTTCAACAGAAAGAGTTTTTCAGAACTGCTCAATCAAAAGTAAGCTTAAACTCTGTTTGTTGAATGCACAGAGCAGAAAGAAGTTTCACAGAATGCTTCTGTGTAGTTTTTATTTGGAGATACTCCTTTTTCCACTATAGGAACCTTAGCGCTCAGAATGTCAACTTGCAGTTTCTACAGAAAGAGTGTCTCAGAACTGCTCAATTAAAAGTAGCTTCAACTCTCTTTGTTGTATCGACAGAATAGAAAGAAGTTTCACAGAATGCTTCTGTGTAGTTTCTATTTGAAGATATTCCTTTTTCCACTACAGTCCCGTTAGCGCTCGGAATGTCCACTTGCAGTTTCTACAGAAAGAGAGTTTCATAACTGCTGAATCAAAAGTAAGCTTCAACTCTGTTAGTCGAATGGACAGAATAGAAAGAAGATTCACAGAATGCATCTGTGTTTTCATTTGAACATATTCCTTTTTCCACTATAGGCCCCAGAGCGATCCGAATATCCACTTGCAGTTTCTACAGAAAGAGAGTTTCAGAAGTGCTCAATCAAAAGTAATATTCAAATCTGTTAGTTGAATGCACAGAACAGAAACAAGTTTCACAAAATTCTTCTGTGTCGTTTTTATTTGAAGATATTCCTTTTTCCACATTAGGCCCCTTAGCGCTCGAAATGTCAACTTGCAGTTTCTACAGAAAGATTGTTTCAGAACTGCTCAATGAAAGGTTAGCTTCAAATCTGTTAGTGGAATGAACAGAACAGAAAGAAGTTTCACAGAATGCTTCAGTGTAGTTTTTGTTTGTAGATATTCCTTTTTCCACTATAGGCCCCATAGAACTCAGAATTTCCACTTGCAGTTTCTACAGAAAGAGTGTTTCAGAACTGCTCAATCAAAAGTAAGCTTCAACTCTGTTAGTTGAATGCACAGAACAGGAAGAAGTTTCACAGAATGCTTCTGTGTAGTATTTATTTGGAGATATTTCTTTTTCCACTATAGGTCCCTTAGCGTTCAGAATGTCCACTTGCAGTTTCTACAGAAAGGGTGTTTCGAAATGCTCAATCAAATGTAAGCTTCAACTCTGTTTGTTGAATGCACAGAACAGAAAGTAGTTTCACAGATTGCTTCTGTGTAGTTTTTATTTGAAGATATCCCTTTTTCCCCTATAGGACCCTTAGCGTTCAGAATGTCCACTTGCAGTTTCTACAGAAAGAGTGTTTCAGAACTGCTCAATCAAAAGTAAGCTTCAACTCTGTTAGTTGAATGCATACAACACAAAGAAGTTTCACAGAACGCTTCTGTGTAGTTTTTATTTGAAGATATCCCTTTTTCCTCTATAGGCCCCTTAACTCTCGAAATTTCAACCTGTAGTTTCTACAGAAAGAGTGCTCAAGAGCTGCTGAATCAAAAGTAAGCTTCAACTCCGTTAGTTGAATGCACAGAAAGGAAAGAAGATTCACAGAATGCTTCTGTGTAGTTTTTATTTGAAGATATTCCTTTTTCCACTATGGGCCCATTAGCGCTCAGAATGTCAACTTGCAATTTCTACAGAAACTGTGTTTCAGAACTGCTGAATCAAAATAAGCTTCAATTCTGTTAGTTGAATGGACAGAACAGAAAGAAGATTCACAGAATTCATCTCTGTTTTCCTTTGAAGATATTCCTTTTTCAACTATAGACCCCTTAGCGATTCAAATATCTACTTGCAGTTTCTACAGAAAGAGTGTTTCAGAACCGCTCAATCAAAAGTAAGCTTCAACTCTGTTAGTTGAATGCACAGAAAAGAAAGAAATTTCACAGAATGCTTCTGTGTAGTTTTAATTTGAAGATATTCCTTTTTCCACTATAGGACCCTTAGCGTTCGCAATGTCAACTTGCAGTTTCTACAGAGTGTTTCAGAACTGCTCAAAAAAAAAGTAAGCTTCAACTCTGTTAGTTGAATGCACACAACTCAGAGAAGTTTCACAGAATGCTTCTGTGTAGTTTGTATTTGGAGATATTTCTTTTTCCACTATAGGCCCCTTAGTGCTCCGAATGTCCACTTGCATTTTCTACAGAAAGGGGGTTTCAGAACTGCTCAATTAAAAGTAAGCTTCAACTCTGTGAGTTGAATGCACAGAAAAGAAAGATGTTTTACAGAATGCTTCTGTGTAGTTTTTATTTGAAGAAATCCCTTTTTCCACAATAGGCCCCTTAGCGTTCAGAGTGTCCACTTGCAGTTTCTACTGAAAGAGTTTTTCAGAACTGCTCAATCAAAAGTAAGCTTTAACTCTGTTAGTTGAATGCACACAAAAGAAAGAAGTTTCACAGAATGCTTCTGTGTAGTTTTTTTGAAGATAACCCTGTTTCCACTATAGGCCCCTTAGCGCTCCGAATGTCCACTTGCTGTTTCTACAGAAAGGTTGTTTCAGAACTGCTCAATGAAAAGTAAGCTTCAACTCTGTTAGTTGAATGTACAGAACAGAAAGAAGTTTCACAGAATGCATCTGTGTAGTTTTTACTTTGAGATATTCCTTTTTCCACTATAGGACCCTTAGCTCTCGGAATATCAACTTGCATATTCTAGGGAAAGAGTGTTTCAGAACTGCTCAATCAAAAGTAAGCTTCAACTCTGTTAGTTGAATGCACACAACACAAAGTAGTTTCACAGAATTCTTCTGTGTAATTTTTATTTGAAGATATCTCTTTTTCGTCCATAGGCCCCTTAGCGCTCGAAATATCAACTTGTAGTTTCTACAGAAAGAGTGTTCAAGAGCTGCTGAATCAAAAGTAAGCTTCAACTCCGTTAGTTGAATGCACAGAAAGGAAAGAAGATTCACAGAATGCTTCGGTGTAGTTTTTATTTGAAGATATTCCTTTTTCCACTATAGGCCCATTAGCGCTCGGAATGTCAACTTGCAGTTTCTGCGGAAACTGTGTTTCAGAACTGCTCAATCAAAAGTAAGCTTCAACTCTGTTAGTTGAGTGGACAGAACAGATAGAAGATTCACAGAATGCATCAGTGTTTTCATTTGAAGGTTTTCCTTTTTCCTCTATAGACCCCTTAGCTATCCGAATGTCCACTTGCAGTTTCTACAGAAAGAGTGTTTCAGAACTGCTCACTCAAAAGTAAGCCTCAACTCTGTTAGTTGAATGCACAGAACAGGAAGAAGTTTCACAGAATGCTTCTGTTTATATTTTATTTGCAGATATTACTTTTTCCACTGTAGGCCCCAAAGTGCTCCGAATGTCAACTTGCTGTTTCTACAGAAAGGGTGTTTCAGAACTGCTCAATCAAAAGTAAGCTTCAACTCCGTTAGTTGAATGCACAGAAATGAATGAAGATTCACAGAATGCTTCTGTGTAGTTTTTATTTGTAGATATTCCTTTTTCCACTATAGCCCCATTAGCACCCGGAGTGTCAACTTGCAGTATCTACAGAAAGAGTGTGTCAGAACTGCTCAATGAAAAGTAAGCTTCAACTATGTTAGTTGAATGGACAGAACAGAAAGAAGTTTCACAAAATGCTTCTGTGTACTTTTTTTTTGGAGATATTACTTTTTCCACTTTAGGCCCCTTAGCCCTCCGAATGACCACTTGCAGTTTCTACAGAAAGGGTGTTTCAGAACTGCTCAATCAAAAGTAAGTTTCAACTCTGTTAGTTGAATGCACAGAACAGAGAGAAGTTTCACAGAATTGTTCTGTGTAGTTTTTATTTGAAGATATCCTTTTTTCTACTATAGGCCCTTTAGCGCTCGGATTGTCAACGTGCAGTTTCTATAGAAAGAGTGTTTCAGAACTGCTCAATCAAAAGTAAGCTTCAACTCTGTTAGTAGAATGGACAGAAGAGAAAGAAGTTTCACAGAATGCTTCTGTGTGGTTTTTATTTTAAGATATTCCTTTTTCCACTATAGGCCTCTTAGCGCTCCGAATGTGCACCTGCCGTTTCTACGGAAAGAGTTTTTCAGAACTGCTCAATCAAAAGTAAGCTCCAACACTGTTAGTTGAATGGGCAGAACAGAAAGAAGTTTCACAGAATGCTTCTCTGGAGTTTTTATTTGTAGATATTCCTTTTTCCACTAAAGGCCGCTTAGCGTTCCGAATGTCCACTTGCAGTTTCTACAGAAAGAGTGTTTCAGAACTGCTGAATCAAAAGTAAGCTTCAACTCTGTTAGTTGAATGCAGAGAACAGGAATAAGTTTCACAGAATGCTTCTGTGTAGTTTTTATTTGGAGATATTTCTTTTGCCACAATAGGACCCTTAGCGTTCAGAATGTCCACTTGCAGTTTCTACAGAAAGAGTTTTTCAGAACTGCTCAATCAAAAGTAAGCTTCAACTCTGTTAGTTGAATGCATACAACACAAAGAAGTTTCACGGAAGGCTTCTGTGTAGTTTTTATTTGAAGATTTCCGTTTTTCCTCTAAAGGCCCCTTTGCGCTCGAAATATCAACTTGTGGTTTCTACAGAAAGAATGTTCAAGAGCTGCTGAATCAAAAGTAAGCTTCAAGTCCTTTAGTTGAATGCACAGAAAAGAAAGAAGATTCAGAGAATGCTTCTGTGTAGTTTTTATTTGAAGATATTCCTTTTTCCACTACAGGCCCATTAGCCCTCGGAATGTCAACTTGCAGTTTCTACAGAAACTGTGTTTCAGTACGGCTCAATCAAAATAAGCTTCAACTCTTTTAGTTGAATGGACAGAACAGAAAGAAGATTCACATAATACATCTGTGTTTTCATTTGAAGATATTACTTTTTCCACTATATACCCCTTAGCGATCCGAATGTCCACTTGCAGTTTCTACAGAAAGAGTGTTTCAGAGCTGCTCAATCAAAAGGAAGCTTCAAATCTATTAGTTGAATGCACAGAATAGGAAGAAGTTTCACAAAATGCTTCTGTTTATTTTATATTTGCTGATATTACTTTTTCCACTATAGGCCCCTTAGCGATCCGAATGTCCACTTCCAGTTTCTACAGAAAGGGTGTTTCAGAACTGCTCAATCAGAAGTAAGCTTCAACTCCGTTCGTTGAATGCACAGAAAAGAAAGAAGATTCACAGAATGCTTCTGTGTAGTTTTTATTTGAAAATATTACTTTTTCCACTATAGGCCCATTAGCGCTCGAAATGTCAACTTGCAGTTTCTACAGAAACTGTGTTTCAGGACTGCTCAATCAAAAGTAAGCTTCAACTCTGTTAGTTGATTGGACAGAACAGAAAGAAGATTCACATAATTCATCTGTGTTTTTATTTGAAGATATTACTTTTTCCACTATAGGCCCCTTAGTGCTCAGAATGTCCACTTGCATTTTCTACAGAAAGAGTGTTTCAGAACTGCTCAGTCAAAAGTAAGCTTCAACTGTGGTAGTTGAATGCACAGAACAGAAAGAAGTTTCACAGAATGCTTCTGTGTAGTTTTAATTTGGAGATATTCCTTTTTCCACTGTAGGATGCTTAGCGCTCATAATGTCAACTTGCAGTTTCTACAGAAAGAGTGTTTCAGAACTGCTCAATCAAAAGTAAGCTTCAACTCTGTTAGTTGAATGCACAGAACAGAAAGAAGTTTCACAGAATGCTTCTTTGTAGTTTTTAATTGAAGATATCACTTTTTACCCTGTAGGCCCCTTAGCGCTCAAAATATCAACTTGTAGTTTCTACACAAAGAGTGTTCAAGAACTGCTGAATCAAAAGTAAGCTTCAACTCCGTTAGTTGAATGCATAGAAAAGAAAGAAGATTCACAGAATGGTTTTGTGTAGTTTTTATTTGAAGATATTCCTTTTTCCACTACAGGCCCATTAGTGCTCGGAATGTCAACTTGCAGTTTCTACAGAAACTGTGTTTCAGAACTGCTCAATCAAAAGTAAGCTTCAACTCTGTTAGTTGAATGCATAGAACAGGAAGAAGTTTCACAGAAAGCTTCTGTTTATTTTTTATTTGCAGATATTTGTTTTTCCACTATAGGCCCCTTAGAGCTCCGAAAGTCAATTTGCAGTTTACACAGAAACTGTGTTTCAGAACTGCTCAATCAAAAGTAAGCTTCAACTCTGTTAGTTGAATGAACAGAACAGAAAGATGATTCACAGAATGCATCTATGTTTTCATTTGAAGATATTCCTTTTTCCACTATAGGCCCCTTAGCGATCCGAATGTCCACTTGCAGTTTCTACAGAAAGAGTGTTTCAGAACTGCTCAATCAAAAGTAAGCTTCAACTCTGTTAGTTGAATGCACGGAACAGAAAAATTTTCACAGAATTATTCTGTGTAGTTTTTATTTGACGATATTCCTTTTTCCACTATAGGCCCCTTAGTGCTCAGAATGTCCACTTGCAGTTTCTACAGAAAGAGTGTTTCAGAACTGCACAATCAAAAGTAAGCTTCAACTCTGTTAGTTGAATGCACACAACACAGAGAAGTTTCACAGAATGCTTCTGTGTAGTTTGTATTTGGAGATATCAATTTTTCCTCTATAGGCCCCTTAGCGCTCGAAATATCAACTTGTAGTTTCTACAGAAAGAGTGTTCAAGAGCTGCTGAATCGAAACTAAGCTTCAACTCCATTAGTTGAATGCACAGAAAAGAAAGAATATTCACAGAATGCTTCTGTGTAGTTTTTATTTGAAGATATTCCTTTTTCCAATAAAGGCCCATTAGCGCTCGAAATGTCAACTTGCAGTTTCTACAGAAACTGTGTTTCAGAACTGCTCAATCAAAAGTAAACTTCCACTCTGTTAGTTGAATGGACAGAACAGAAAGAAGATTCACAGAATGCATCTGTGTTTTCATTTGAATATATTCCTTTTTCCACTATAGGCCCCTTAGCGCTCCGAATGTCCACTTGCAGTATCTACAGAAAGAGTGTTTCATAACTTCTCAGTCAAAAGTAAGCTTCAACTCTGTTAGTTGAATGCACAGAAGAGAAAGAAGTTTCACAGAATGCTTCTGTGTACTTTTTATTGGGAGATATTACTTTTTCCCTTATAGGCCCCTTAGCGCTCCGAATGTCCACTTGCAGTTTCTACAGAAAGTGTGTCTCAGAACTGCTCAATCAAATGTAAGATTCAACTCTGTTAGTTGAATGAACAGAACAGAAAGAAGTTTCACAGAATGCTTCTGTGTAGTTTTTATTTGAAGATATTCCTTTTTCCACTATAGGCCCGTTAGCGCTTGGAATATCCACTTGCAGTTTCAACAGAAAGAGTTTTTCAGAACTGCTCAATCAAAAGTAAGCTTAAACTCTGTTTGTTGAATGCACAGAGCAGAAAGAAGTTTCACAGAATGCTTCTGTGTAGTTTTTATTTGGAGATATTCCTTTTTCCACTATAGGAACCTTAGCGCTCAGAATGTCAACTTGCAGTTTCTACAGAAAGAGTGTCTCAGAACTGCTCAATTAAAAGTAGCTTCAACTCTCTTTGTTGTATCGACAGAATAGAAAGAAGTTTCACAGAATGCTTCTGTGTAGTTTCTATTTGAAGATATTCCTTTTTCCACTACAGTCCCGTTAGCGCTCGGAATGTCCACTTGCAGTTTCTACAGAAAGAGAGTTTCATAACTGCTCAATCAAAAGTAAGCTTCAACTCTGTTAGCTGAATGCACAGAACAGAAAGAAGTTTCACAGAATGCTTCTGTGTAGTTTCTATTTGAAGATATTCCTTTTTCCACAATAGGCCCGTTAGTGCTCGCAATGGCAACTTGCAGTTTCTACAGAAACAGTGTTTCAGAAATGCTCAATCAAAAGTAAGGTTCAACTCTATTACTTCAATGGACAGAACAGAAAGAAGTTTCACAGAATGCTTCAGTGTTTTCACTTGAAGGTATTCCTTTTCCCACTACAGGGCCCTTAGCGCTCCGCGTGTCCAATTGCAGTTTCTACAGAAAGAGTGTTTCAGAACTGGTCAATCAAAAGTAGGCTTCAAGTCTGTTAGTTGAATGCACAGAACAGAAAGTTGTTTCACAGAATGCTTCTGTGTAGTTTTTATTTGAAGATATCCCTTTTTCCACTATAGGCCCCTAAGCGCTCGAAATATCAACTTGCAGTTTCTACAGAAAGTGTGTTTCAGAACTGCTCAATCAAAAGTAAGCTTCAACTCTGTTAGTTGAATGAACAGAACACAAAGAAGTTTCACAGTATGCTTCTGTGCAGTTTTTATTTGAAGATATTCCTTTTTCCACTATAGGCCAGTTAGCGCTCAGAATATCCACATGCAGTTTCAACAGAAAGAATGTTTCAGAACTGCTCAATCAAAAGTAAGCTTCAACTCCGTTTGTTGAATGCACAGAGCAGAAAGAAGTTTCACAGAATGCTTCTGTGTAGTTTTTATTTGGAGATATTCCTTTTTCCACTATAGGAACATTAGCACTCAGAAATCAACTTGCAGTTTCTACAGAAAGAGTGTCTCAGAACTGCTCAATTAAAAGTAGCTTCAACTCTCTTTGTTGTATTGACAGAATAGAAAGAAGTTTCACAGAATGCTTCTGTGTAATTTCTATTTGAAGATATTCCTTTTTCCACTATAGGCCCGTTAGTACTCGCAATGTCCACTTGCAGTTTCCAGAGAAAGAGAATTTCATAACTGCTCAATCAAAAGTAAGCTTCAACACTGTTAGCTGAATGCACGGAATGGGAAGAAGTTTAACAGAATGCTTCTGTGTAGTTTTTATTTGGAGATATTACTTTTTCCACTATAGGCCCCTTAGCGCTCAGAATATCCACTTGCAGATTCAACAGAAAGAGTGTTTCAGAACTGCTCAATCAAAAGTAAGCTACAACTCTGTTTGTTGAATGCACAGAACAGAAAGCAGTTTCACAGAATGCTTCTGTGTAGTTTTTATTTGGAGGTATTCCTTTTTCCACTATAGGAACCTTAGCACTCAGAATGTCAACTTGCAGTTTCTTCAGGAAGAGTGTCTCAGAACTGCTCAATAAAAAGTAGCTTCAACTCTCTTTGTTGTATGGACAGAATAGAAAGAATTTTCACAGAATGCTTCTGTTTAGTTTTTATTTGAAGATATTCCTTTTTCCACTATAGGCCCCTTCGCGCTCGGAATGTGCACTTGCAGTTTCTACAGAAAGAGTGTTTCCGAACTTCTCAATCAAAAGTAAGGTTCAACTCTATTAGTTGAATGCGCAGATCAGAAAGTAGTTTCACAGAATGCTTCTGTGAAGATTTTATTTGAAGATAGTCCTTTTTCCACTATATGCCCCTTATCTCTCTGAATGTAAACTTGCCTTTTCTACAGAAAATGTGTTTCAGAACTCCGCAATCAAATGTAAGGTTCAAATCTGTTAGTTGAATGCACAGATCAGAAAGAAGTTTCACAGAATGCTTCTGTGCAGTTTATATTTGAAGATATTCCTTTTTCCACTATAGGCCCCTTAGCGCTCCGAATGTCAACTTGCAGTTTCTACAGATAGAGGGTTTCAGAACTCCTCAATCAAAGGTATGGTTCAACTCTGTTAGTTGTATGCACAGATCAGAAAGTATCTTCACAGAATGCTTCTGTGCAGTTTTTATTTGAAGATATTCCTTTTTCCACTGTAGGTCCCTTAGCGCTCCGAATGTCCACTTTTGGTATCTACAGAAATAGAGTGTCAGAACTCCTCAATCAAATGTAAGTTTCATCCGTTTTAGTTGAATGCACAGATCAGAAAGAAGTTTTACAGAATGCTTCTGTGTAGATTTTATTTGAAGATAGTCCTTTTTCCACTATAGGCCCCTTTGCATTCCGAATGTCCACTTGCGGTTTCAACAAATAGAGTGTTTCAGATCTCCTCAATCAAAAGTAAGTTTCAACTATGTGAGTTGAATGCAGAGAACAGAAACATGTTTCACAGAATGCTTCCCTGTAGCTTTTATTTGTAGATATTCCTTTTTCCACTATAGGCCCCTTAGCGCTCTGAATGTCAACTTGCAGTTTCTACAGAAGGATTGTTTCAGAACTCCTCCATCAAAAGAAAGTTTCAACTATGTTAGTTGAAGGCAGAGATCCGAAAATAGTTTCACAGAATGCTTCTGTGTAGTTTACAGTTGAAGATATTACTTTTTCCACTATAATCCCATTAGCGCTCTGAATATCCAGTTGCGGTTTCCACAGAAAGAGTGGTTCAGAACTCCTCAATCAAAATTAAGGTTCAACTCTGTCAGTTGAATGCACAGATCAGAAAGGAGTTTCACAAATTGCTTCTGGGTAGTTTTTATTTGAAGATATTCCTTTTTCCACTATAGGCCACTTAGCGCTCAGAATGTCCAGGTGCGGTTTCTACAGAAAGTGTGTTTCAGAACTGCTCAATCAAAAGTAGGGTTCAGCTCTGTTAGTTGAACGCACAGATCAGAATGAAGTTTCACAGAATGCTTCTGTGTAGTTTAGATTTGAAGACATTCCTTTTTTCACAATAGGCCCCTTAGCGCCCCGAATGTCCACAAGCGGTTTCTATAGAAAGAGTGTTTCAGAACTACTAAATCAAAAGTAAGTTTCATTTCTCTTAGTTGAATGCACAGATCAGAAGTAAGTTTCACAGAATGCTTCTGTGTAGTTTTTATTTGAAGATATTCCTTTTTCCAGTATAGGCCACTTAGTGCTCTGATTGTCCACTTCTGGTTTCTACAGTAATAGTGTTTCAGGACCCTTCCACCCAAGTAAGGTTCAACTCTGTTAGTGGAACACACAGACGAGAAAGAAGTTTCACAGAATGCTTCTGTGTAGTTTTTATTTGAAGATATTCCTTTTTCCAGTATAGGCCACTTAGCGCTCCGAATGTCCACTTGCGGATTCTACAGAAAGAGTGTTTCTGAACTCCTCAATCAAAAGTAAGGTTCAACTCTGCTAGTTGAATGCACACATCAGAGAGAAGTTTCACAGAATGCTTCTGTGTAGTTTTTATTTGAAGATATTCCTTTTTCCACTCCTGGCCTGATAGGGCTCAGAATGTCCCCTTGTGGTTTCTACAGAGAGAGTTTTTCAGAACTCCTCAATCAAAAGTAAGGTTCAACTCTGCTGGCTGAATGCACAGATCAGAAAGGAGTTTCACAGAATGCTTCTGTGTAGTTTAATTTGAAGATATTCCTTTTTCCACTATAGGCCCCTTAGCTCTCCGAATGTCCACTTGCGTTTTCTACAGAAAGAGGGTTTCAGAACTCCTCAATCAAAAGTAATCTTCAATTCTGTTATTTGAATGCACAGATAAGAAAGAAGTTTCACAGCATGCTTCTGTGTAGTTTTTATTTGAAGATATTTCATTTTCCACGATAGGCCCCTTAGCGCTCCAACTGTCCGGTTGCAGTTTCTACAGAAAGAGAGTTTCAGAACTCCTCAATCAAATGCATGATTCAACTCTGTTAGTTGAATGTATAGATCAGAAAGAAGTTTCACAGAATGCCTCTGTGTAGTTTTTATTTTAAGATATTACTTTTTAAACTATAGGCCCGTTGGCACTTTGAATGCCCACTTGTGGTTCCTACAGAAAGAGTGTTTCAGAACTCCTCAATCAAAAGTAAGGTTCAACTCTGTTAGTTGAATGCACAGATAAGAAAGAAGTCGCCCAGAATTCTTCTGTGTAGTTTTTATTTGAAGATATACCTTTTTCAACTATAGGCCCCTTAGTCCTCCTAATGTCCACTTGCAGTTTCTATAGAAAGAGTGTTTCAGGACTCCTCAATCAAAAGTGTGGTTCAACTCTGTTAGTTGAATGAATTGATGAGAAAGAAGTTTCACATAATGTTTTGTGTAGTTTTTATTTGAAGAGATTCCCTTTTCCACTTTAGGCCCCTTAGCGCTCCGAATGTCCACTTGTAGTTTCTACAGAAAGAGTGTTTCAGAAGTGCTCCATCAAAAGTATGGTTCAACTCTGTTTGTTGAATGCACAGATCAGAAGGAAGTTTCACAGAATGCTTCTGTCTAGTTTTTATTTGAAGATATTCCTTATTCCACTTTAGGCCTCGTAGCGCTCCAATTGTCCACTTGCAGATTCTACAGAAATAGTGTTTCAGAACTCCTCAATGAGAAGCAAAATTCAACTCTGTTTGTTGAATGCACAGATTAGAAAGAAATTTCACAGAATGCTTCTGTGTAGCTTTTATTTGAAGATATTCCTTTTTCCACTAGACACGCCTTTGCGCTCTGAACGTCCACTTGCGGTTTCTACAGAAAGAGTATTTCAGATCTTCTCAATCAAAGGTAAGTTTCAACTCCCTTAGTTGAATGCACAGATCAGAAAAAAGGTTCACAGAGTGATTCTGTGTAGTTTTTATTTGAAGATAGTCCTTTTTCCACTGTAGGCTCATTAGCACTCCTAATGTCCACTTGTGGTTTTTATAGAGAGAGTGTCTCAGAATTCCTCAGTCAAAAGTAAGTTTCAAATCTGTTAGCTGAATGCACAGATCTGAAAGAAGTTTCACAGAATGTTTCTGCGTAGTTTTTATTTGAAGATAATCCTTTTTCCACTGTAGGCCCCTTAGCACTCCGAATGTCCACTTGCGGTTTCTTCAGAAGGAGTGTTTCAGAACTCCTCAATCAAAAGTAACGTTCAACTCTGTTAGTTAAAAACAAAGATCCAGAAGAAGTTTCACAGAATGCTTCTGTGTAGTTTTTATTTGAAAATATTCCTTTTTCCACTATAGGAGCATGAGCATTCCGAATGTCCACTTGCGGTTTCTACAGAAAGAGTGTTTCAGAACTCCTCAATCAAATGTAAGGTTCAAGCCTGTTAGTTGCATGCAGAGATCAGAAAGATGTTTCAAAGAATGCTTCTGTGTAGTTTTTCTTTGAAGTTATTCCTTTCTTCACTATATTCCCTTTAGCGCTCCGAATGTCCGCTTTCGAGTTCTACAGAAAGTGTGTTTCTGAACTACTCCATCAAAAGTAAGGTTCAACTCCGTTAGTTGAGTGCACATATAAGAACGAAGTTACACAGAATGTTTCTGTGTAGTTTTTTTTGAAGATATTCCTTTTTCCACTTTAGACCACTTAGCGCTCCGAATGTCCACCTTCGGTTTCTACAGAAAGTGTGTTTCAGAACTCCTCAATGAAAACTAATGTTGAACTCTCTGAGTTCAATGCAGAGATAAGAAAAAAGTTTCACAAAATGGTTCTTTGTAGTTTTTATTTGAAGATATTCCTTTTTCCACTGTAGGCCCCTTTGCGCTCCGAATGTGCACTTGCGGCTTCTAAAGAAAGAGTGTTTCGGAACTCCTCAATCAAAAGTGAGTTTCAACTCTGTTAGTGTAATGCACAGATCAGAAAGAAGTTTCACAGAATGCTTCTGTGTAGTTTTTATTTGAAGATATTTCTTTTTCCACTGTAGGCACCTTAGCGCTCCGAATATCCACATGCGCTTTGTAGAGTAAGAGTGTTACAGAAGTCCTCAATCAAAAGTAAGGTTCAAGTCTGTTAGTTGAAAGGACAGATCACAAAGAATTTTCACAAATGCTTCTTTGTAGTTCTTTTTGAAGATATACCTTTTTCCATTATAGGCCCCTTAGCGCTCTGAATCTCCACTTGCGGTTTCTACAGAAAGAGTGTTTCAGAACTCCTCAATCAAATGTTAGGTTCAACTCTGTTAGTTGAATGCACAGATCAGAAAGAAGTTTCAAAGAATGCTTCCGTGTGGTTTTTATTTGAAGATATTCCTTTTTCCACTATAGGCCCCATAGTGCTCAGAAGGTCCCATTACGGTTTCTACAGAAGGATTTTGTCACAACTCCTCAATCAAAAGTAAGTTTCAACTCTTTTAGTTGAATTCACGGATCAGAAAGATGTTTCTCAGAAAGTTTCTGTGTAATTTTTAATTGAAGATATTCCTTTTTCCACTTTAGGCCCCATAGCGCTCTAAATGTCCACTTGTGGTTTCTACAGAAAGAGTGTTTCAGAACTCCTCAATCAAAAGTAAGGTTCAACACTGTTAGTGTAATTCACAGATCAGAAAGAAGCTTCACAGAATGCTTCTGTGTAGTTTTTATTTGAAGATATTCCCTTTTCCACTATAGGCCCCTTAGCGCTCCGAATATCCGCTTGCATTTTCTACAGATAGAGTGTTTCAGAAGTCCTCAATCAAAAGTTAGGTTCAACTCTGTTAGTTGAATGCACAGATCAGAAAGAAGTTTCACAGGTTGCTTCTCTGTGGTTTTTATTTAAAGATATTCCTTTTTCCAATATATGCCCCTTAGCGCTCCGAATGTCCACTTTCAGTTTCTACAGAAAGAGTGTTTCAGAACTCCACAATCAAAAGTAAGGTTCAAATGTGCTAGTTGAATGAACAGATCAGAAAGTAATTTCACAGAATGCTTCTGTGTATTTCTTATTTGAAGATATACCTTTTTCCAGTATCGGGCCCTTAGCGCTCCGAATGTCCACTTGTGGTTTCTACAGAAAGAGTGTTTCAGAACTCCTCAATCAAAAGTAAGTTTCAAATCTGTTAGTTGAATGCACAGATCAGAAATAAGTTTCACAGAATGCTTCTCTGTAGTCTTTATTTAAAGATATTCGTTTTTCCACTATAGGCCCTTAGCGCTCCGAATCTCCACTGGTCGTTTCTAAAGAAAGAGTGTTTCAGAACTCCTCAATCAAAAGTAAGATTCAACTCTGTTAGTTGAATGCACAGATCGGAAAGAAGTTTCACAGAATGTTTCTGTGTTGTTTTTATTTGAAGATATTCCTTTATCCACTAAACGCCCCTTAGCACACCGAATGTCCACTTGCAGGTTCTACAGAATAGTGTTTCAGAACTCCTCAATCAAAAGTAAGTTTCAACTCTGTTAGTTGAATTCAGAGATAAGAAGGAAGTTTCACAGAATGCCTCTGTGTAGTTTTTATCTGAATATATTCCTTTTTCCACTATAGGCCCCTTAGCGCTCTGATTGTCCACATGCGATTCTACAGAAAGAGTGTCACAGAACTCCTCAATCAAAAGTAAGTTTCAACTATGTTAGTTGAATGCACAGATCACAAAGATGTTTCACAAAATGCTTCCTTGTAGTTTTTGTTTGAAGATATTGCTTTTTCCACTATAGGCCCCTTAGCGCTCCGAATGTCCACATGCGGTTTCTACAGAAAGAGTGTTTCAGAACTCCTCAATCAAAAGTAAGGTTCAATTCTGTTACTGGAATGCACGGATCAGAAAGAGGTTTCACAGAATGCTTCTGTGCAGTTTTAATTTGAAGGCACTACTTTTTCCACTATAGGCCCCTTAGCGCTCCAAATATCCACATCTGGTTTCTAAAGAAAGAGTGTTTCAGAAATCCTCAATGAAAAGTAAGGTTCAACTCTGTTAGTTGAATGCACAAATCAGAGAGTAGTTTCACAGATTTCTTCTGTGCAGTTATTATTTGAAGATATTTCTTTTTCCACTATAGGCCCCTTAGAGCTCCGAGTGTCCACTGGCAGTTTCTACTGAAAGAGTGCTTCAGAACTCCTCAATCAAAAGTGAGGTTCAACTGTGCTAGTTTAATGCACAGATCAGAAAGAAGTTTCACAGAATGTTTCTGTGTAGTTTTTATTTGAAGATATTCCTTTTTCCACTGTAGGCCCCTTAGCGCTCCGAATGTCCATATGCGCTTTCTAGAGAAACTGTGTTACAGAACTCCTCAATCAAATGTAATGTTCAACTCTGTTAGTTGAAAGCACAGATCACAAAGAAGTTCCACAAATGCTTCTGTGTGGTTTTTATTTGAAGATATTACTTTTTCCACTATAGGCCCCTTAGCGCTCCAAATGTCCACTGACGCTTTCTACAGAAAGAGTGTTTCAGAACTCCTCCATCAAAAGTAAGGTTCAACTCTGTTGGATGAATGCACAGATCAGAAAGAAGTTTCACAGAATGCTTCTGTGTAGTTTTTCTTTGAAGATATTACTTTTTCCAATGTAGGCCCCTAAGTGCTCCGAATGTCCACTTGCGGTTTCTACAGAAAGAGTGTTTCAGAACTCCTCAATCAAAATTAGGGTTCAACTCTGTTTGTTGAATGCACAGATCCGAAAGAAATTTCACAGAATGCTTCTGTGTAGTATTTATTTGAAGATATTCCTTTTTTCAGTATAGGTCACTTAGCGCTCTGAATGTCTACTTGCGGTTTCTACCGAAAGAGTGTTTCAGCAAACCTCAATCAAAAGTAAGCTTCAACTCTGTTAGGTGAATTTCACAGATAAGAAAGAAGTTTCGCAGAATGCTTCTGTGTACTTTTTATTTGAAGATATTCCTTTTTCCACAGTATTCCCCTTAGCACTCTGAATGTCCACTTGCAGTTTATACATAAAGACCATTTCAGAACTCCGCAATCAAAAGTAAGGTTAAACTCTGTTAATTGAATGCACAGATCAGAAAGAAGTTTCACAGAATGCTTCTGTGTGGTTTTTATTTGAGGATATTCCTTTTTCCATGGTAGGCCCCTTAGTGCTCCGAATGTACAATTGTGGTTTGTACAGAAAGAGTTTTTCAGAACTCCTAAATCAAAAGTAAGTTTCAACTCTATTAGTAGGGTGCACAGATCTGAAAGTAGTTTCACACAGTGCTTCTGTGTAGTTTTTATTTAAAGATACTCCTTTTTCCACGGTAGGCCCCTGAGCGTTCCGAATGTCCACATGCGTTTCTACAGAAATGGTGTTACAGAACTCCTCAATCAAAACTATGTTTCAACTCTTTTAGTTGAAAGCACAGATCACAAAGAAGTTTCACAAAATGCTTCTTTGTAGTTTTTGTTTAAAGATATTCCTTTTTCCATTATAGGCCCCTTAGTGCTCCGAATGTCCACTTGCGGTTTCAACAGAAAGAGTGTTTCAGAACTCCTCAATCAAAAGTAAGGTTCAAATCTGTTAGTTGAATGCACAGATCAGAAAGAAGTCTCACAGAATGCTTCTGTGTAGTTTTTATTTGAGGACATTCCTTTTACCACTGCAGGCCCCTTAGCGCACAGAATGTCAACTTTCGGTTTCCACAGAAAGAGTCTTTTAGAACTCTTCAATGAAATGTAAGGTTGAACTCTGTTTGTTGAATGGACAGGTCAGAAAGAAGTTTCATAGAATGCTTCTATGTAGTTTTTATTTGTAGATATTCCTTTTTCCACTTTATGTGCATTAGCACTCCGAATGTCCACTTGCGTTATTTACAGAAAGAAAGCTTCAGAACTCCTCAATCAAAAGGAAGGTTCAACTCTGTTCCTTGAATGCACAGATGGGAAAGAATTTTCACAGAATGCTTCTAAGTAGTTTTTATTTGAAGATATTCCTTTTTCCACTATAGGCCACTTAGCACTCAGAATGTCCACTTCCGGTTTCTACAGAAAGACTGTTTCAGAACTCCTCAATCAAAAGTAAGGTTCAATTCTGTTAGATGAATGCACACATCAGAAAGAAGTTTCACAGAATTCTTCTGTGTAGTTTTTATTTGAAGATATTCCTTTTTCCACTGTAGGCCCCTTAGCAGTCCGAACATCCACTTGCGGTTTCTAGAGAAACAGTTTTTCAGAACTTCTCAATCAATAGTAACGTTCAACTCTGTTAGTCGAATGCACGGATCAGAAAGAAGTTTCACACAATGCTTCTGTGTAGTTTTTATTTGAAGATATTCCTTTTTTCAATATAGGTCCCTTAGCGCTCTGAATGTCTACTTGCGGTTTCTACAGAAAGAGTGTTTCAGCAATCCTCAATCAAAGGTAAGGTTCAATTCTGTTAGGTGAATGCACAGATCAGAAAGAAGTTTCACAGAATGCTTCTGTGTAGTTTTTATTTGAAGATATTCCTTTTTTCACAGTATTCCTCTTAGCACTTTGAATGTGCAATTGCGGTTTCTACAGAAAGAGTGATTCAGAACCCCTCAATCAAAAGTAATGTTCAACTCTGTTAGTTGAATGCACACATCAGAAAGAAGTTTCACAGAATTCTTCTGTGTAGATTTATTTGAAGATTTTCCTTTTTCCACTATACTCCCTTTTTGCTACGAATGTCCACCTGCGGTTTCTACAGAAGGAGCGTTTCAGAACTCTTCAATCAAAAGTAGGGTTCAACGCTGTGACCTGAATGCCCAGATCAGAAAGAAGCTTCACAGAATGCTTCTGTGTAGTTTTTATTCGAAGGCACTACTTTTTCCACTATAGGCCCCTTAGCGCTCCGAATGTCCACTTCTGGTTTCTACAGAAAGAGTGTTTCAGCACTCCTCAATCAAAAGTAAGGTTCAACTCTGTTAATTGAATGCACAGATCAGAAATAAGTTTCACAGAATGCTTCTGTGTAGCATTTTTTGGAAGATATTCCTTTTTCACTATAGGGCTCTTAGCGCTCCGAATGTCTACTTGCGATTTCTTCAGAACCAGTGTTTCAGAACTCCTCAAGGAAAAGTAAGTTTCAACTCTGTTAGTTGAATGCACAGATCAGAAAGAAGTTTCACAGAATGCTTCTGGGTAGTTTTTGTTTGTAGATATTCATTTTTCCTCTATAGGCTCCTTAGCGCTCCAAATGTCCACAGGCGGTTGCTACAGAAAGTGTGCTTGAGAACTCCTCAATCAAAAGTAAGGTACAACTCTGTAACTTGAATGCACAGATCAGAAAGATGTTTCACCGAATCCTTCTGTGTAGTTTTTATTTGAAGATATTCCGTTTTCCACTGTAGGCCGCTTAGCGCTGAGAATGTCCACTTGCGCTTTCTACAAAAAGAGTGTTTCAGAACTCCTCAATCAAAAGTAAGGTTCAACTCTGTTAGTTGTATGCACAGATCAGAAAGAGGTTTCACAGAATGCTTCTGTGTAGTTTTTATTTGAAGATGTTCCATTTTCCACAGTATTCCCCTTAGTGCTCTGAATGTCCACTGGCGCTTTCTACAGAAAGAGTTTTTCAGAACTCCTCAATAAAAAGTAAGGTTCAACTCTGTTAGTTGAATGCAGAGATCAGAAAGATGTTTCACAGAATGTTTCTGTATAGTTTTTATTTGAAGATATTCCTATTTTCACTGTAGGCCCCTAAGCGATCCGAATTTCCACTTGCGATTTCTACATAAAGAGGGTTTCAGAACTCCGCAATCAAAAGTAAGGTTCAACTCTGTTATTTGAATGCACAGATCAGAAAGAAGTTTCACATAATGCTTCTGTGTGGTTTTTATTTGAAGATATTCCTTTTTCCACTGTATTCCTCTTAGCGCTCCGAATGTCCTCTTGCGGTTTCTACAGAAAGAATGTTTCAGAACTCCTCAATAAAAGTAAGGTTCCACTCTGTTAGTTGAATGCACAGATCAGAAAGAAGTTTCAGAGAATGCTTCTGTGGGGTTTTTATTTAAAGATATTCCTTTTTCCACTGTAGGCCCCTTAGCAGTCTGAACATCCACTTGCAGTTTATAGAGAAAGAGTTTTTCAGAACTCCTCAATTAATAGTAAGGTTCAACTCTGTTAGTTGAATGCACGGATCAGAAAGAAGTTTCACAGAATGCTTCTGTGTAGTTTTTATTTGAAGTTATTCCTTTTTCCACTACAGGCCCCTTAGCGCTCCGAATGTCTACTTGCGGTTTCTACAGAAAGAGTGTTTCAGAACTCCTCAATCAAAAGTAAGCTTCAACTCTGTTAGTTAAATGCACAGATCAGAAAGATGTTTCGCATAATGCTTCTGTGTAATTTTAGTTTGAAGATATTCCTTTTTCCACTGTATTCGTCTTAGTGCTCCGAATGTCCACTTGCAGTTTCTGCAGAAAGAGTGTTTCAGAACTCCTCAATCAAAAGTAAGTTTCAACTCTGTTAGTTGATTACAGAGATCAGAAAGAAGTTTCACAGAATTCTTCTGTGTAGTTTTTATTTGAAGATTCTCCTTTTTCTTCCATAGGCCCCTTATTGCTACGAATGTCAAGTTGTGGTTTCTACAGAAGGAGTGCTTCAGAACTCTTCAATCAAAAGTAAGGTTCAACTCTGTGAATTGAATGCACAGATCAGAAAGAAGTTTCAACGAATGCTTCTGTGTAGTTTTTATTCGAAGACACTACTTTTTCCACTAGAGGCCCGTTAGCGCTCCGAATGTCCACTTCTGGTTTCTTCAGAAAGAGAGTTTCTGAAATCCTCAATCAAAAGTAAGTTTCAACTCTGTTAATTGAATGCACAGATCCGAAAGAAGTTTCACAGAATGCTTCTCTGTAGCTTTTAATTGAAGGTATTCCTTTTTCCACTATAGGGCCCTTAGCGCTCCGAATTTCTACTTGCGGTTTTTTCAGAAACAATGTTTCAGAACTCCTCAATCAAAAGTATATTTCAACTCAGTTAGTTGAATGCACAGATCAGAAAGAAGTTTCACATAATGCTTCTGTGTAGTTTTTATTTGAAGATATTCCTTTCTCCACTGTATTCCCCTTAGCGTTCCGAATTTCCAGTTTGGTTTCTACAGAAAGAGTGTTTCATAACTCCGCAATCAAAAGTAAGGTTCAAGTCTGTTAATTGAATGCGTACTTCAGAAAGAAGTTTCACAGAATGCTTCTGTGTGGTTGTTATTTGAAGACATTTCTTTTTCCACTATAAGCCCCTTACGGCTACTAATGTCCAATTGCCGTTTCTACAGAAAGAGTGTTTCATAACTCCTCAATCAAAAGTAAGGTCAACTCTGTTAGTTGAATGCACAGATCAGAAAGAAGTTTCACAGAATCCTTCTGTGTAGTTTTTATTTGAAGATATTCCGTTTTCCACCATTGGCCACTTAGCGCTGAGAATGTCCACTTGTGGTTTTTAAAGAAAGAGTGTTTCAGAAGTCTTCAAACAAAAGTAAGTTTCAACTCTGTTAGTTGTATGCACAGATCAGAAAGAATTTTCACAGAACGCTTCAGCATAGTTTTTATTTGAAGATATTCCATTTGCCACAGTATTCCCCTTAGTGCTCTGAATGTCCACTTGCGGTTTCTACAGAAAGAGTTTCTCAGAACTGCTCAATAACAACTAAGGTTCAACTCTGTTAGTTGAATGCAAAGATCGGAAAGTTGTTTCACAGAATGTTTCTGTGTAGTTTTTATTTGAAGATATTCCTTTTTTCACTGTAGGCCCCTTAACGATCTGAATGTCTGCTTGCGATTTGTGCAGAAAGAGTGTTTCCGAACTCCTCAATCAAAAGTAAGGTTCAATTCTGTTAGTTGAGTGCACAGATCAGAAAGAAGTTTCACAGAATGCTTCTGTGTCGTTTTTATATGAAGATATTCGTTTTTCCACTTTACGCCCTTCAGCGCTCCGAATGTCCACTTGCAGTTTCTACAGAAAGAATGTTTCAGGACTACTCAATTAAAAGTTAGTTTCAACTCTGTTAGTTGAATGCACAGATCAGAAAGAAGTTTCACAGAATGCTTCTGTGTAGTTTTTATTTGAAGATATTCGTTTTTCCACTGTAGGCTCCATAGCGCTCCGAATGTCCACAGGCGGTTTCTACAGAAAGAGGGTTTCATAACTCCTCCATCAAAAGTAAAGTTCAACTATGTTAGTTGAATGCACAGATCAGAAAGAAGTGCCTCAGAATTCCTCTGTGTAGTTTTTATTTGAAGATATTCCTTTTTCTACTCTAGGCCCCTTAGCGCTCCAAATGTCCACTTGCGGTTTCTACAGAAAGAGTTTTTAAGAACTCCTCAATCAAATGTAAGGTTCAACTCTGTGAGTTGAATGCAGAGATCAGAAAGAAATCTCACACAATGTTTCTGTGTAGTTTTTATTTGAAGATATTCCTTTTTTCACTGTATTCCCCATAGCGCTCCAAATTTCCACTTGCTGTTTCTAAAGAAAGAGTGTTTCAGAACCCCTCAATCAAAAGGAGGGTTCAACTCTGTGAGGTGAAGGCACAGATCTGAAAGAAGTTTCACCGAATGCTTCTGTGTAATTTTTATTTGAGGACACTACTTTTTCCCCTATAGGCCCCATAGCTCTCTGAATGTCCCCTTTTGGTTTCTACAGAAAGAGTGTTTCAGAACTCCTCAATCAAAAGTAAGGTTCAACTGTGTTAGTTGTATGCACAGATCAGAAAGATGTTTCACAGAATGCTTCTGTGTAGTTTTTACTTGAAGACATTCCATTTTCCACAGTATTCCCCTTAGCGCTCTGAATATCCACTTGAGGTTTCTACAGAAAGAGTTTTTCAGAACTCCTCAGTAAAAACTAAGGTTCAACTCTGTTAGTTGAATGCACAGAACAGAAAGAAGTTTCACAGAATACTTCTGTGTAGTTTTTATTTGAAGATATTCCTTTCTAGACTGTATTCCCCTTAGCACTCCGAATTTCCACTTCGGTTCCTACAGAAGGAGTGTTTCATAACTCCGCAATCAAAAGTAAGGTTCAAGTCTGTTAGTTGAATGCATAGATCCGAAAGAAGTTTCACAGAATGCTTCTGTGTGGTTTTTATTTGAAGCTATTCCTTTATCCACTATAGGCCACTTACAGCTACTAATGTCCAATAGCCGTTTCTACAGAAAGAGTGTTTCCTAATTCCTCAATCAAAATTAAGGTTCAACTCTCTTAGTTGAATGCACAGATCAGAAAGAAGTTTCACAGAATCCTTCTGTGTAGTTTTTATTTGAAGATATTCCTTTTTCCACCATAGGCCACTAAGCGCTGAGAATGTCCACTTGCGGTTTCCACAGAAAGAGTGTTTCGAAATCCTCAATCAAAAGTAAGGTTCTACTCTGTTAGTTGAATGCACAGATCAGAAAGAAGTTTCACAGATTTCTTCTGTGCAGTTATTATTTGAAGATATTACTTTTTAAACTGTAGGCCCCTTATCACTCCGAGTGTCCACCTGCAGTTTCTATGAAAAGAGTGTTTCAGAACTCCTCAATCAAAAGTGAGGTTCAACTCTGTTAGTTTAATGCACAGATCAGAAATAAGTTTCACAGAATGCTCCGATGTAGTTTTTATTTGAAGATATTCTTTTTTCCACTGCAGGCCCCTTAGCGCTCGGAATGTCCAGGTGCGCTTTCTAGAGAAAGAATGTTACAGAACTGCTCAATCAAAACTAAGGTTCAACTCTGTTAGTTGAAAGCACAGATCACAAAGCAGTTTCACAAATGCTTGTTTGTAGTTTTTCTTTGAAGATATTCCTTTTTCCATTATAGGCCCCTTAGCGCTCCAAATGTCTACTTGAGGTTTCTACAGAAAGAGTGTTTCAGAACTCCTCAATCAAAACAGGTTGAATTCTGTTAGTGGAATTCACAGATCAGAAATAAGCTTGACAGAATGCTTTTGTGTAGTTTTTATTTGAAGATATTCCTTTTTCCACTATAGGCCCGTAAGCGCTCCGAATATCCGCTTGCGTTTCCTACAGAAAGAGAGTTTCAGAACTCCACAATCAAAAGTAAGGTTCAACTCTGTGAGTTCAATGCACAGATCAGAAAGAATTTTCACACAATGCTACTGTGTAGTTTTTAATTGAAGATATTCCTTTTTCCACTCTATTCCCCTTAGCGCTCCGAATGTCCACTTGCGGTTTCTAAAGAACCAGTTTTTCAGAACTCCTCAGAGGTAAGGTTCAACTGCTGATTGAATGCACAGATCAGAAAGAAGTTTCACAAAATTCTTTGTAGTTTTTATTTGAAGCTTCTTTTTCCACTATAGGCCCCTTATTGCTATGTTTGTCCAATTGTGGTTTTTACAGAGTGTTTCAGAACTCCTCAATCAAAAGTAGCGTTCAACTCTGTGAGTTGAAGACACAGATCAGAAAGAAGTTTCACCGAATGCCTCTCTGTAGTTTTTATTTGAAGACACTACTTTTTCCACTATAGGCCCCTTTGCTCTCTGAATGTCCACTTGCGGTTCCAACTGAAAGAGTGTTTTAGAACACCTCAATCAAAAGTAAGGTTGAACTCTGATAGTTGAATGCAAAAATCAGAAAGATGTTTCACAGAATGCTTCTGTGTAGTTTTTATTTGAAGATATTCGTTTTTCCAGTGTAGGCTCCATAGCGCTCCGAATGTCCACAGGCGGTTTCTACAGAAAGAGTGTTTCAAAACTCCCCAATCAAAAGTAAGGTTCAACTCTGTTAGTTGAATGCACAGATCAGGAAGAAGTTTCACAGAATCCTTCTGTGTAATTTTTATTTGAAGTTATTCCTTTTTCCAATATGGGCCCCTTAGCGCTCCGAATGTCCACTTGCGGCTTCTACAGAAAGAGTGTTTCAGAACTCCTCAATCAAAAGTAAGGCTCAACTCTGTTAGTTGAATGCACAGATCAGAAAGAAGTTTCACAGAATGCTTCTGTCTAGTTTTTATTTGAAGATATTCGTTTTTACACTGTTGGCTTCTTAGCACTCCGAATGTCCACATACGGTTTCTACAGAAAGAGTTTTTGAGAGCTCCTCTATTAAAAGTAAGGTTCAACTCTGTTAGTTGAATGCACAGATCAGAAAGAAGTTTCAAAGAATCCTTCTCTGTAGTTCTTATTTGAAGATATTCCGTTTTCCACTATAGGCCCCTAAATGCTCCGAATGTCCACTTGCGGTTTCTACAGAAAGATTTTTTCAGAACTCCTCAATCAAAAGTAAGTTTGAACTCTGTTAGTTGAATGCACAGATCTGAAAGAAGTTTCTCAGAATGCTTCTGTGTAGTTATTATTTGAAGATATTCCTTTTTCTACTTTAGGCCTCTTAGAGCTCCGAATACCCACTTGCGGTTTCTACAGAAAGAGTGTTTAAGAACTCCTCAATCAAATGTAATGTTCAACTCTGTTAGTTGAATGCACAGATCAGAATGACGTTTCGCAGAATGCTTCTGTGTAGTTTTTATTTGAAGATATTCCTTTTTCCACGGTATTCCCCTTAGCACTCTGACTGACCACTTGCGGTCTCTACAGAAAGAGTGTTTCAGAGCTCCTCAATAAAAGTGAGGTTGAACTCTGTTAGTGGAATGCACAGATCAGATAGAAGTTTCACAGAATGCTTCTGGGCGGTTTTTATTTGACGATATTCCTTTTTCCACTATAGGCCCATTAGCGCTCCGAATGTCCACTTGTGGTTTCTACAGAAAGAATCTTTCAGAACTCCTCAATCAAAAGAGAGCTTCAACTCTGTTAGTTGAATGTACAGAATAGCAAGAAGTTTCACGGAATTATTCTGTGCAATTTTTATTTGAAGATATTCCTTTTTCCACTATAGTCCCCTTAGCGCTCCGAAAGTCCACTTGCGGTTTCTACAGAAAGAGTGTTTCGAACTCCTCAATCAAAAGTAAGTTTCAACTCTGTTAGTAGAATGCACAGATCAGAAAGTAGTTTCACAGATTTCTTCTGTGCAGTTATTATTGGAAGATATTACTTTTTAAACTATAGGCCCCTTAGCGCTCTGAGTGTCCACCTGCAGTTTCTACGGAAAGAGTGTTTCAGAACTCCTCAATCAAAAGTGAGGTTCAACTCTGTTAGTTTAATGCACTGATCAGAAAGAAGTTTCACCGAATGCTTCTGTGTAGTTTTTATTTGAAGATATTCCTTTTTCCACTGCAGGCCCCTTAGCACTCCGAATGTCCACATGCGCTTTCTAGAGAAAGAATGTTACAGAACTCCTCAATCAAAACTAAGGTTCAACTCTGTTAGTTGAAAGCACAGATCACAAGGCAGTTTCACAAATGCTTCTTTGTAGTTTTTGTTTGAAGATATTCCTTTTTCCATTATAGGCCTCTTCGCGCTCCGAATGTCCACTTGAGGTATCTACAGAAAGAGTGTTTCAGAACTCCTCAATCAATAGTTAGGTTCAACTCTGTTAGTGGAATTCACAGATCAGAAAGAAGCTTCAGAGAATGCTTTTGTGTAGTTTTTATTTGAAGATATTCCTTTTTCAACGATAGGCCCTTTAGCGCTCTGAATGTCCGCTTGCGTTTTCTACAGAAAGAGGGTTTCAGAACTCCTCAATTGAAAGTTAAGTTCAACTCTGTTAGTTGAATGCACAGAAGAGAAAGAAGTTCCGCACAATGCTTCTCTGTAGTTTTTATTTAAAGATATTCCTTTTTCCACTATTTGCCCTTTAGCGCTCCGAATGTCCACTTGCAGTTTCTACAGAAAGAGTGTTTCAGAACTCCGCAATCCAAAGTAAGATTCAAATCTGCTAGTTGAATGCACAGATCAGAAAGAAGTTTCGCAGAATTCTTCTGTGCAGTTTTTATTTGAAGATGTACCTTTTTCCACTGTAGGACCCTTAGCGCTGCGAATGTCCACTTTCTGTTTCTACAGAATGAGTGTTTCAGAACTCCTCAATAAAATGAAAGGTTCAAATCTGTTAGTTGAATGCACAGATCAGAAATTAGTTTCACAGAATGCTTCTCTATAGTTTTAATATTAAGATATTCCTTTTTCCACTATAGGCCTCTTAGCGCTCCGAATCTCCAGTGGCGGATTCTAAAGAAAGACAGATGAGAAAGAAGTTTCACAGAATGCTTCTGTTTAGATTTTATTTGAAGATATTCCTTTTTCTACTAAAGGCCCCTTAGCACTCTGAATGTCCACTTGTGGTTTGTACAGAAAGAGTGTTTCAGAACTCCTAAATCAAAAGTAAGTTTCAACTATTTTTGTAGAGTTCACAGATCAGAAAGAAGTTTCAGACAATGCTTCTGTGTAGTTTTTATTTGAAGATATTCCTTTTTCCACTGTAGGCCCCTTAGTGCTCCGAATGTCCACATGCGTTTCTACAGAAATAGTGTTACAGAACTCCTCAATCAAAAGTAAGGTTCAACTGTGTTTCCTGAAAGCACAGATCACAAAGAAGTTTCACAGAATGCTTCTGTGTAGTTTATATGGAAGATATTCTTTTTTACACTCTGTCCCCCTTAGCGCTCAGAATGTCCACTTGCGGTTTCTACAGAGTGTTTCAGAACTCCTCAATCAGAAGTAGGGTTCAACTCTGTTAGTTGAATGCACAGATCAGAAAGAAGTTTCACAGAACGCTTCTGTGTATTATTCGTTTGAAGACATTTCTTTTTCCAATATAGTCCACTTACCACTCCAAATGTACTCTTGTGGTTTCTACAGAAAGAGTGTTTCAGAAGTCCTCAATGAAAAGTAAAGTTCAACTCTGTTAGTTGAATGCACAGATCAAAAACAAGTTTCACAGAATGCTTCAGTGTAGTTTTTATTTGAAGATATTCCTTTTTGCACTATAGGCCCCTTACTGCTCCAAAAGTCCTCTTGCGGTTTCTACAGAAGAGTGTTTCCGAACTCCTCAATCAAAAGTAAGGTTCAACTCTGTTAGTTGAATGCATAGATAAGAAAGAAGTTTCACAGAATAATTCTGTGTAGTTTTTTTTGAAGATATTACTTTTTCCACCAAAGGCCCCATAGCGCTCCGAATGTTCACTGGCGGTTTCTACAGAAAGAGAGTTTCAGAACTCCTCAATTAAAAGTAAGGTTCAACTCTGTTAGTTGAATGCACAGATCAGAAAGTAGTTTTACAGAATGCTTCTGTGTAGTTTTTATTTGAAGGTATTCCTTTTTCCACTATAGGCCCCTTAGCTCTCCGATTGTGTACTTGCAGTTTCTACAGAAACAGTGTTTCAGAAGTCCTCAATCAAAAGTAAGGTTCAACTCTGTTAGTTGAATGAACAGATCAGAAAGAAGTTTCAGAGAATGCTTCTGTGTAGTCTTTATTGGAAGATATTTCATTTTCCACTGTGTCCCCCATTGCGCTCAGAATGTCCACTTGCTGATTCTACAGAAAGAGTGTTTCAGAACTCCTCAATCAAAAGTAAAGTTCAACTCTGTTACTTGAATGCACAGATCAGAAAGAATTTTCACAGTATATTTCTGTGTAGTGTTTATTTGAATATATTTCTTTTTCCACTGTATTCCCCTTAGCACTCTGAATGTCCACTTGCGGTTTCTACAGAAAGAGTGTTTCAGAACTCCTCAATCAAAAGTAGTGTTCAAGTCTGTTAGTTGAATGCACAGATCAGAAAGGAGTTTCACAGAACGCTTCCGAGTATTTTTCATTTCAAGATATTTCTTTTTCCACTATAGGCCTCTTACTTCTCCGAAAGTCCTTTTGCCGTTTCTAAGGAAAGAGTGTTTCAGAACTCCTCAATCAAAAGTAAGGTTCAACTCTGTTAGTTGAATGCATTGATAAGAAAGAAGTTTCACAGAATGCTTCTGTGAAGTTTTTATTTGAAGATATTACTTTTTCCACTATTGGCCCCTTAGCTCTCCGAATGACTACTTGCAGTTTCTACAGAAACATTGTTTCAGAACTCCTCAATCAAACGTAAGGTTGAACTCTGTTAGCTGAATGCACAGATCAGAAAGAAGTTTCACAGAATGGTTCTGTGTAGTTTTTATTTGAAGTTATTCCTTTTTCCAGTGTAGGCCCCTTAGCGCTACGAATGTCCACTTGCGGTTTATACAGAAAGAGTGTTTCAGAACTCCTCCATAAACAGTAAGGTTCAACTCTGTTATTTGAAGGCACAGATCAGAAAGAAGTTTCACAGAATGTTTCAGTCTAGTTTTTATTTGAAGATATTCCTTTTAGCACTATAGTCCCCTTAGCGCTCCAAATGTCCACTAGTGGTTTCTCCAGAAAGAGTGTTTCAGAACTCCTCAATCAAAAGTAAGGTTCAACTCTGTTAGTTGAATGCATAGATAAGAAAGAAGTTTCACAGAATAATTCTGTGTAGTTTTTTTTGAAGATATTACTTTTTCCACCAAAGGCCCCATAGCGCTCAGAATGTTCACTTGCGGTTTCTACAGAAAGAGTGTTTCAGAACTCCTCAATCAAAAGTAAGTTTAAACTCTGTTAGTTGAATGCACAGATCAGAAAGAAGTTTCACAGAACGCTTACGGGTATTTTTCATTTGAAGATATTACTTTTTCCAATATAGGCCACTTACCACTCCAAATTTACACTCGCGGTTTCTACAGAAAGAATGTTTCAGAACTCCTAAATCAAAAGTAAGGTTCAACTCTGTTAGTTGAATGCACAGATCAGAAAGAAGTTTCACCGAATGCTTCTGTGTAGTTTTTATTTGAAGATATTCCTTTTTCCTCTATAGGCCCCTTAGCGCTCCAAATGTCCACTGGATGTTCCCACAGAAAGAGTATTTCAGATTTCCTCAATCAAAACTAAGTTTCAACTCTGTTAGTTGAATGTATAGATCAGAAAGAAGTTTCACGGAATGCTTCTGTGTAGTTCTTATTTGAAGATATTACTTTTTCCACTATAGGCCTCTTAGCGCTCCGAATGTTCACTTGCGGTCTCTACAGAAAGAATATTTCAGAACTTCTCAATCAAAAGTATGGTTGAATTCTGTTAGTTAAATGCACACATCAGAAAGAAGTTTCACAGAAATCTTCAGTGTAGTTTTTATTTGAAGATACTCCTTTTTCCTTATAGGTCCCTTAGCGCTCGGACTGTCTACCTGCATTTTCTACAGAAACAGTCTTTCAGAACTCCTCAATCAAAAGTAAGGCTCAATTCTCTTTGTTGAATGCATGGATCAGAAAGAAGTTTCAGAGAATGCTTCTGTGTGGTTTTTATTTGACGATATTCCTTTTTCCAGTGTAGGCCCCTTAGCGCTACGGATGTCCTCTTGCGGTTTATTCAGAAAGAGTGTTTCAGAACTCCTCAATCAAAAGTAAAGTTCAATTCTGTTAGTTGAGTGCAGAGATCAGAAAGAAGTTTCACAAAATGCTTTTGTGTAGTTTTTGTTTGAAGATATTCCTTTTTCCATTATAGGCCCCTTAGAGCTCCGAAAGTCCACTTGCGGTTTCTACAGAAAGTGTGTTTCGGCCAGGCGCGGTGGCTCACGCTTGTAATCCCAGCACTTTGGGAGGCCGAGGTGGGTGGATCACAAGGTCAGGAGATCGAGACCATGGTGAAACCCCGTCTCTACTAAAAATAAAAAAAAATTAGCCGGGCGTGGTGGCGGATGCCTGTTGTCCCAGCTACTCGGGAGGCTGAGGCAGGAGAATGGCATGAACCCGGGAGGCGGAACTTGCAGTGAGCCGAGATTGCGCCACTGCACTCCAGACTGGGCGACAGAGTGAGACTCTATCTCAAAAAAAAAAAAAAAAAAAAAAAAAGAAATTGTGTTTCAGAACTCCTCAATCAAAAGGAAGGTTCAACTCTGTTATTTGAATGCACAGATCAGAAGGAAGTTTCACAGAATGCTTCTGTGTAGTTTTTATTTGAAGATATTCCTTTTTCCACTATAGGCCCCTAAGCACTCCGAATATCCACTGGCGGTTTCTACAGTAAGAGTGTTTCAGAACTCCTCAATCAAAAGTATGTTTCTGATCTGTTAGTTGAATGCACAGATCGAAAGAAGTTTCACAGAATTCTTCTGTGTGGTTTTTATTTAAAGTTATTCCTTTTTTGTATATAGGCCCATTAGAGCTCCGAATATCCACTTGTGGTTTCTACAGAAAGAGTGTTTCAGAACTCCTCAATCAATAGTAAGTTTAAACTCTGTTAGTTGAATGCACAGATCAGAAGGAAGTTTCACAGAATGTTTCTGTGTACTTTTTATTTGAAGATATTCCTTTTTCCACTATAGGACCCTTAGCGCTCCGAATGTCCACTTGCAGTTTCTACAGAAAGAGTGTTTTAGAACTCCTCAATCAAAAGTAAGGTTCACCTGTGTTTGTTGAATGCTAAGATCAGAAAGAAGTTTCACAGAATGATTGTGTGTAGTTTTTATTTGAAGATAATACTTTTTCCACTATAGGACCCTTAGCGCTCCGAATGTCCAACTGTGGTTTCTACAGAAAGAGAGTTTCAGAACTCCTCAATCAAAAGTGAGGTTCAACTCTGTTGCTTTAATGCGCAGATCAGAAAGAAGTTTCACAGAATGCTTCTGTGTAATTCTTATTTGAAGATATTCCATTTTCCACTCTAGGACCCTTAGCGCTGCGAATTTCGAATTGAACTTTCTACAGAAAGAGTGTTTCAGAACTCTTCAATCAAAAGTAAGTTTCAACTCTGTTAGTAGAATGCACAGATCAGAAGGAAGTTTCACAGAATGCTTCTGTGTAGTTTTTATTTGAAGGTATTCCTTTTCCACTATAGGACCCTCTGCGCTCTGAATGTCCACTTGCATGTTCTACGGAAAGAGTGTTTCAGAACTCCTCAATCAAAAGTAAGGTTCAACTCTGATAGTTGAATGCACAGATCAGAAGGAAGTTTCACAGAATGCTTCTTTGTAGTTTTTGTTTGAAGATATTCCTTTTTCCATTATAGGCCCATTAGAGCTCCGAATGTCCACTTGCACTTTCTACAGAAAGTTGGTTTCAGAACTCCTCAATCAAAAGTAAGGTTCAACTCTGTTAGTTGAATGCACAGATCAGTATGAAGTTTCACAGAATGCTTCTGTGTAGTTTTTAATTGAAGATATTTCTTTTTCCATGACAGGCCTTTTAGCATTCAAAATGTCCACATGCAGTTTCTATACAGAGAGTGTTTCAAAAGTCCTCAATCAAAAGTAAGGTTCAACTCTGTTAGTTGAATGCACAGATTAGAAAGCAGTTTCACAGAATGCTTCTCTGCAGTTTTTATTTGATGACATTACTTTTTCCACGATAGGCCACATAGCGCTCTAAATGTCCACTTGCAGTTTCCACAGAAAGAGTGTTTCAAAACACCTCAATCAAAAGTAAGGTTCAACTCCGTTAGTTGAATGAACAGAACAGAAAGAAGTTTAACAGAATGCTTCTGTGTAGTTTTTATTTGAAAATATTCCTTTTTCCACGATAAGCCACATAACGCTCCAAATGTCCACTTGCAGTTTCTACAGAAAGAGTGTTTCAAAACTCTTCAATCAAAAGTAAGGTTGAACTCTGTTAGCTGAATGCACAGATCAAAAAGAAGTTTCACAGAATGCTTCTGTGTAGTTTTAATTTGAAGATATTCATTTTTCCATGATAGGCCTCTTAGAGCTCCAAATGTCCAATTCCAGATTCTACAGAAAGAGTGTTTCAAAACTCCTCAATCAAAAGTAAGGTTCAACGCTGTTAGTTGAATGCACAGATCAGAACGAAGTTTCACAGAATGCTACTGTGAAGTTTTTGCTTGAAGATATTACTTTTTACACGAAAGGCCGCATAGCGCTCCAAATGTCCACTTTCAGTTTCTACAGAAAGAGTGTTTCAACACTTCTCAATCAAAAGTAAGGTTTAACTCTGTTTGCCAAATGCACAGATCAGAAATAAGTTCCACAGAATGCTTCTCTGTAGTTTTTCTTCGAAGATATTCCTTTTTCCATGATAGGACTCTGAGAGCTCTAATGTCCACATGCAGTTTCTACAGAAAGAGTGTTTCAAAACTCCTCAATCAAAAGTAAGGTTCAGCTCTGTCAGTTGAATGCACAGATCAAAAAGAAGTTTCACAGAATGGTTCTGAGTAGTTTTTGTTTGAAGATATTCCTTCTTCCACGATAGGCTGCGTAGCGCTCCAAATGTCCACTTGCAGTTTCTACAGAAAAAGTTTTTCAACACTCCTCAATGAAAAGTAGGGTTCAATTCCGTTAGTTCATTGCACAGATCAGAAAGAAGTTGCACAGAATACTTCTGTGTAGCTTTTATTTGAGGATATTCATTTGTATTTGACAGGCCTATTAGCACTCCAAATGTCCACTTGTAGTTTCTACAGAAACAGTGTTTCGAAACTCCTCAATGAAAAGGAAGGTTCAACTCTGTTAGTTGAATGCAGAGATCAGAAAGTTGTTTCACATAAAGCAACTGTGTAGTTATTATTTGTAGATATTCATTTTTCAACTATAGGCCACATAGTGCTCCAAATGTCCACTTGCAGTTTCTTCAGAAAGAGTGTTTCCAAACTCCTCAATCAAAAGTAAGGTTCAACGCTGTTAGTTGAATGCACAGATCAGAAAGAAGTTTCACAGAATGCTTCTGTGTAGTTTTTATTTGAACGTATACCTTTTTCCATGATAGGCCGTGAAGCGCTTTCAATGTCCACTTGCAGTTTCTACAGAATGAGTGTTTCAGAACTCCTCAATCAAAATTAAGGTTCAACTCTGTTAGTTGAATGCATAGATCAGAAAGAAATTTCACTGAATGCTTCTGTGTAGTTTTTATTTGAAGATATTACTTTTTCCACGATAGGCCACGTAAAGCTCCAAATTTCCACTTGCAGTTTCTACAGAAAGAGTGTTTCAAAACTCCTCAATCAAAAGTAGGGTTCAACTCTGTTAGTTGAATGCACAGATCAAAATGTAGTTTCACAGAATGATTCTTTGAAGTTTTTATTTTAAGATATTCCTTTTTCCATGATAAGCCCCGTAGCGCTCCAAAATTCCTATAGCAGTTTCTACAGAAAGAGTGTTTGAAAACTCTTCAATCAAAAGTAAGGTTCAACTCTGTTAGTTGAATGCACAGATCAGAAAGAAGTTCCACAGAATGCTTCTGTGTGGTTTTTATTTGAAGATATTCCTTTTTCTACGATAGGCCTCTTAGCGCTCCAAATGTCCACTTGCAGTTTCTACAGAAAGAGTGTTTGAAAACACCTCAATCAAATGTAAAATTCAACTGTGTTAGTTGAATGCGCAGATTGGAAAGAAGTTTCACAGAATGCTTCTGTTTAGTTTTTATTTGAGGATATTCCTCTTTACACCAAAGGCGCATAGCACTCCAAATGTCGACTTGCAGTTTCTACAGAAAGAGTGTTTCAAAACTCCTCAATCAAAAGTAGGGTTCAACTCTGTTAGTTGAATGCACAGATCAAAATGTAGTTTCACAGAATGCTTCTGAGAAGTTTTTATTTGAAGATATTCCTTTTTCCACGATAAGCCCCGTAGCACTCCAAATGTCCAATAGCAGTTTCTACAGAAAGAGTGTTTGAAAACTCTTCAATCAAAAGAAAGGTTCAACTCTGTTAGTTGAATGCACAGATCAGAAAGAAGTTCCACAGAAGGATTCTGTGTAGTTTTTATTTGAAGATATTCCTTTTTCCACGATAGGCCTGTTAGCACTCCAAATGTCCACTAGCATTTCCTACAGAAAGAGTGTTTCAAAACTGCTCAATGCAAAGAAAGGTTCAACTCTGTTACTTGAATGCATAGATCAGAAAGAAGTTTCACAGAATGTTTCATTGTAGATTTTATTTCAAGATATTCCTTTTTCCACGATAGGCGTCTTAGCGCTCCAAATGTCCACTTGCAGTTTCTACAGAAACAGTGTTTCAAAATTCCTCAATCAAAAGTAAAGTTCAGTTCTGTTAGTTGAATGCACAGACGAGAATGAAGTTTCACAGAATGCTTCTGTGCAGTTTTTATTTGAAGATATTCCTTTTTCCATGATAGGCCTCTTAACGCTCCAAATATCCAATTCCAGTTTCTACAGAAAGAGTGTTTCAAAACTCCTCAATTGAAGGTAAGGTTCAACTCTGTTAGTTGAATGCACAGATCAGAAGGAAGTTTCACAGAATGCTTCTGTGTAGTTTTTATTTGAAGATATTCCTTTTGCCACGATAGGCCACGTAGCACTCCAAATGTGTACTTGCAGTATATATAGAAAGAGTATTTCAAAAGCAATCAATCAAAAGTAAGGTTCAACTCCATTAGTTGAATGCACAGATGTGAAAGAAGTTTCACAGAATGTTTCTCTGTAGTTTTTATTTAAAGATATTCCTTTTTCCACAATAGGCCGCAGAGCGCTCCATATGTCCACTTGCAGTACCTACAGAAAGAGTGTTTGAAAACACCTCAATCAAAAATAAGGTTCACCTCTATTAGTTGAATGCACACATCAGAAAGTAATTTCACAGTATGTTTCTGTGTAGTTTTTATTTGAAGATATTCCTTTTTGCACTATGGGCCTCTTAGCGCGCCAAATGTCCACTTGCAGTTTCTACAGAAAGAGTGTTACAAAACTCCTCAATCTAAAGTAAGATTCAACCCTATTAGTTGAATGCACAGATCAGAAAGACGTTTCACAGAATGTTTCTGTGTAGTTTTTATTTCAAGATATTCTTATTCCACGATAGGCTGCATAACGCTCAAAATGTCCACTTGCAGTTTCTATAGAAAGAGTGCTTCAAAGTTCCTCAATAAAAAGTAAGGTTCTACTGAGTTAGTTGAATGCACAGATCAGGAAGAAGTTTCACAGAATGCTTCTGTGTAGTTTTTATTTGAAGATATTCCTTTTTCCACGATAGACCCCTTAGCGCTCGAAATGTCCACTTGCAGTTTTCACAGAGTTTTTCAAAACTCCTCAATCTAAAGTAAGATTCGACTCTGTTAGTTGAATGCACAGATCAGAAAGAAGGTTCACAGAATGCTTCTGTTTAGTTTTTATTTGAAGATATCCCTTTTTCCACAAAAGGCCACATGTCACTTCAAATGTCCACTTGCAGTTTCTACACAAAGAGTGTTTCAAATCTCGTCAATCAATAGGAAGGTACAACTCTGTTAGTTGAATGCACAGATCAGAAAGAAGTTTCACACAATGCTTCTCTGTAGTTTTTATTTGTAGATATTCCCTTTTCCTCGATCGGCCGTGTAGTGCTAAAAATGTCCACTTGCATTTTCTATAGAAAGAGTGTTTCAAAACCCCTCAATCAAAAGTAAAGTTAATCTCTGTAAGGTGAGTGCACAGAAAGAAGTTTCACAGAATGCTACTGTGTAGTTTTTATTTCAAGACATTCCTTTGTCCACTATATGCCTCTTAGCACTCAGAATGTCCATCTGCAGTTTCTACAGGAGGAGTGTTTCAGAACTGCTCAATCAAAAGTAAGCATTCACTCCGTCAGTTGAAAGCACAGAACAGAAAGAAGTTTCACACAATGCTTCTGTGTAGTTTTTATTTGAAGATATTCCTTTTTGCACTATAGGCCTCTTAGCGCTCTGAATGTCCACTTGCGGTTTCTACAGAAAGAATGTTTCAGAACTCCACAATCAAAAGTAAGGTTGAACTCTGTTAGTTCAATGCACAGACCAGAAAGAAGTAGCACAGAATGCTTCTGTGTAGTTTTTATTTGAGGATATTTGTTTTTCCACTATAGGCCCCTTAGGGCACTGAATGTCCACTTGCTGTTTCCACAGAAAGAGTGTTTCAAAACTCCTCAATCAAAAATAATATTCAACTCTGTTAGTTCAATGCAAAGATCAGAAAGAAGTTTCACAGAATGCTTCTTTGTAGTTTTTATTTGAAGATATTACGTTTTCCACTATAGGCCCCATAGCGCTCCAAATGTCCACTTGCAGTTTCTACAGAAAGAGTGTTTCAGAACTCCTTAACCAAAAGTAAGGTTCAACTCTGTTACTTGAATGCACAGATCAGAAAGATGTTTCACAGAATGCTTCTGTGTAGTTTTCATTTGAAGATATTCCTTTTTACACTATACGCCCCTCAGCGCTCCGAATGTCCACTTGCACTTTCTACAGAAGGAGTGTTTCAGAACTGCTCAATCAAAGGTTAGGTTCAACTCTGTTAGTTGAATGCACAGATCAGAGATAAGTTTCACAGACTACTTCTGTGTAGTTTTTATTTGAAGGTATTCCTTTTTCCACTATGGGCCCCTTACCGCTCTGAATGTCCAGTAGCAGATTCTACAGAGAGTGTTTCAGAACTGCACAATCAAAAGTAAGGTTCAACTCTGTTGGTTGAATGCACAGATCAGAAAGTAGTTTCACAGAATGCTTCTGTGTAGTTTTTATATGGCGATATTCCTTTTTCCACTCTAGGCCGCTGATCGCTCCGTATGTCCAATGGCGGTTTCTACAGAAAGAGTGTCTAAGAACTGCGCAATAAAAAGTAAGGTTCAACCCTATTAGTTGAATGCACAGATCAGAAAGAAGTTTCACGGAATGCTTCTGTGTAGTTTTTGTTTGAAGACATTGCTTTTTCCACCTTAGGCCCCTTAGCGCTCCAAATATCCTGCTGCAGTTTCTACATAATGAGTGTTTCAGAACTCCTCAATCAGAAGTATGGTTCAACTCTGTTAGTTGAATGCACAGATCAGAAAGTAGTTTCACAGAATGCCTCTGTATAATTTTTATTTGAAGTTATTACTTTTACCACTATAATTCTCTTAGCGCTCCAAATATCCACTTGCAGTTTCTACAGAAAGATAGTTTCAGAACTCTTCAATCAAAATTAAGGTTCAACTCTGTTTGTTGAATTCACAGAACAGAAAGAAGTTTCACAGAATGCTTCTGTGTAGTTTTTATTCGGAGATATTCCTTTTTCCACTAATGGCCCCTTTGTGCTCCGAATGTCCACTTGCAGATTCCACAGAACGAGTGTTTCAGAACTCCTCAATCAAATTAAGGCTCTACTCTGTTAGTTGAATGCACAGATCAGAAAGTAGTTTCACAGAATGCTTCTGTGTAGTTTTTATTTGGAGATATTCCTTTTTCCACTATAGGCCACTTAGCGCTCCGTATGTCCACTTGCAGTTTTTAGAGAAAGGGTGTTTCAGAACTACTGAATCAAAAGTAAAGTTCAGCTCTGTTAGCTGAATGCACAGATCAGAAAGAAGTTTCACAGAATCCTTCTGTGTAGTTTTTATTTGAAGATATTCCTCTTTCTAGTACAGGCTCCTTATACTTCCAAATGTCCGCTTGCGGTTTCTACAGAAAGAGTGTTTCAGAACTGCTCAATCAAAAGTGAGGTTCAACTCTGTTAGCTGAATGCGCCCATCAGAACGAAGTTTCACAGAATTTTTCTGTGTAGTTTTTATTTCAACATATTCCATTTTTCCAGTACAGGACCTTTAGCGCTCCTAATGTCCACTTGCAGTTTCTACAGAAAAAGTGTTTCAGAGCTGTTCAATCAAAAGAAAGGTTCAGCTCTGTTAGCTGAATGCACAGATCAGAAAGAAGTTTCACAGAATGCTTCTGTGTAGTTTTTACCTGAAGACATTCCTTTTTCCACTATAGGCCCCTTAGCGCTCCGAATGTCCACTTTCAGTTTCTACAGAACGAGTGTTTCAGAACTGCTCAATCAAAAGTAAGGTTCAACTCTGTTAGTTGAATGCACAGATCAGAAAGAAGTTTCACAGAATGCTTCTGTGTAGGTTTTATTTGAGGATATTCCTTTTTCCACTATAGGCCCCACAGCGCTCCGAATGTCCACTTGCACTTTCTACAGAAGGAGTGTTTCAGAACTGCTCAATCAAAGGTTAGGTTCAACTATGTTAGTTGAATGCACAGATCAGAGATAAGTTTCACAGACTACTTCTGTGTAGTTTTTATTTGAAGATATTCCTTTTTCCACTATGGGCCCCTTACCGCTCTGAATGTCCACTAGCATATTCTAAGAGAGTGTTTCAGAACTGCACAATCAAAAGTAAGGTTCAACTCTGTTGGTTGAATGCACAGATCAGAAAGTAGTTACACAGAATGCTTCTGTGTAGTTTTTATATGACGATATTCCTTTTTCCACTCTAGGCCGCTGATCGCTCCGTATGTCCAATGGCGGTTTCTACAGAAAGAGTGTCTAAGAACTGTGCAATAAAAAGTAAGGTTCAACTCTATTAGTTGAATGCACAGATCAGAAAGAAGTTTCACAGAATGCTGCTGTGTAGTTTTTATTTGAAGACATTGCTTTTTCCACCTTAGGCCCCTTAGCGCTCCAAATATCCTGCTGCAGTTTCTACATAATGAGTGTTTCAGAACTCCTCAATCAAAAGTATGGTTCAACTCTGTTAGTTGAATGCACAGATCAGAAAGTAGTTTCACAGAATGCCTCTGTATAATTTTTATTTGAAGTTATTCCTTTTTCCACAATAATTCTCTTAGGGCTCCAAATATCCACTTGCAGTTTCTACAGAAAGATAGTTTCAGAACTCCTCAATCAAAATTAAGGTTCAACTCTGTTTGTTGAATTCACAGAACAGAAAGAAGTTTCACAGAATGCTTCTGTGTAGTTTTTATTCGGAGATATTGCTTTTTCCACTATTGGCCCCATTGTGCTCCGAATGTCCACTTGCAGTTTCTACAGAAAGTGTGTTTCAGAACTCCTCAATCAAACTAAGGCTCTACTCTGTTAGTTGAATGCACAGATCAGAAAGGAGTTTCACGGAATGCTTCTGTGTAGTTTTTATTTGCAGATATTGCTCTTTGCACCGTAGGCCCCTTAGTGCTCCGAATGTCCACTTGCAATTTCTTCAGAAAGAGTGTTTCAGAACTCCTGAATCAAAAGTAAGTTTCAACTCTGTTAGCTGAATGCACAGATCAGAAAGAAGTTTCATGGAATGCTTCTGTGTAGTTTTTATTTGAAGACATTGCTATTTCCACTAAAGGCCCCTCAGTGCTCGTAATGTCAGCTGTCAGTTTCTACAGAAACAGGGTATCAGAACTGCTCAATCAAAAGTAAGGTTGAACTGTGTTAGGTGAATGCTTAGATCAGAAAAGCTTTTCACACAATGGTTCTGTGTAGTTTTTATTTGAAGATATTCCTTTTTCCACTATACGCCCCATAGCGCTACGAATGTTCGCTTGCACTTTCTACAGAAAGAGTGTTTCAGAACTCCTCAATCAAAAGTACGGATCAACACTTTTAGTTGTATGCACATATCAGAAAGTAGTTTCACAGAATGCTTCTCTAGTTTTTATTTGAAGCTGTTCTTTTATTCCACTATAGGCCCTTCAGCGCTCTCAATGTCCAATTGCAGTTTCTACAGAAAGAGTGTTTCATAACTGCTCAATCAAAAGTACGGATCAACACATTTGGTTGTATGCAGAGATCACAAAGGAGTTTCACAGAATGTTTCTCTGTAGATTTTATTTGAAGCTATTCATTTATTCCACTATAGGCCCCATAGCGCTCCGAATGTCTACTTGCAGTTTTTAGAGAAAGAGTGTTTCAGAACTCCTGAATCAAAAGTAAGTTTCAACTCTGTTAGCTGAATGCACAGATCAGAAAGAAGTTTCACAGAATGCTTCTGTGTGGTTTTTATTTGAAGATATTCCTTTTTCCACTAAAGGCCCCCTAGCGCTATGAATGTCCGCATACAGTTTCTACAGAAAGAGTGTTTCAGAACTGCTCAATCAAAATTTGGTTCAACAATTTTCTTGTATGCACAAGTCACAAAGGAGTTTCACAGAATGCTTCCGTGTAGTTTTTAATTGACGATAATCCTTTTACCACTATAGGCCCCTTAGCGCTCGCAAAGTCCACTTGCAGCTTCTATACTAAGAGTGTTTCAGAACTGCTCAATGAAACGTAAGGTTCAACTCTGTTAGACAAATACATAGATCAGAAAGAAGTTTCACAGAATGCTTAAGTGTATTTCTTATTTGAAGGTATTTCTTTTTCCAATATTGGGCCCTTTGCGCTCTGAATGTCCACTTGCAGTTACAACAGAAAGTGTGTTTCAGAACTGCTCAGTCAAAACTAAGGTTCAACTCTGTTAGTTGAATGCACAGATGAGAAGGAAGTTTCACAGAATGCTTCTGTGTAGTTTTTTTTGAAGATATCCCTTTTTCCCCTGTAGGCCCTTTAGCGTTCGGAATGTCAACTTGCAGTTTCTACAGAAAGAGTGTTTCAGAACTGCTCAATCAAAAGTAAGGTTCAGCTCTGTCAGCTGAATGAACAGGTCAGAAACATGTTTCACAGAATGCTTCTGTGTAGTTTTTATTTGAAGACATTCCTTTTTCCACTATAGGCCCCATTGCGCTCCGAATGTCCGGTTGCAGATTCTACAGAAAGAGTGTTTCAGAACTCCTCAATGTAATGTATGGTTCAACTCTGTTAGTTGTATGCACAGATCAGAAAGAAGTTCCACAGAATGCTTCCGTGTAGTTTTTAATAAAAGAAACTCCTTTTAATACTACCGGCCCCTTAGCTCTATGAATGTCCACTTGCAGTTTCTACAGAAAGAGAGTTTCTCAAGTGCTCAATCAAAAGTAAGGTTCAACTCCGTTAGCTGAATGCACAGATCAGAAAGAAGTTTCACAGAATTCTTCTGTGTAGTTTTTATTTGAAGATATTCCTTTTTCCACTATAGGCCCCTTAGCGCTCCGAATATCCACTTGCACTTTCTACAGAAAGAGTGTTTCAGAACTGCTCCATCAAAAGTATGTTCCAACTCTGTTTGTTGAATGCACAGATCAGAAGGACGTTTCACAGAATGCTTCTGTGTAGTTTTCATTTGAAAATATTCCTTTTCCCACATAGGACCTTTAGCTCTCTGAATGTCCAGTTGCAGTTTCTACACAGAGTGTTTCAGAACACCTCCATCAAAAGTAAGGTTCAACTCTGATAGTTGAATGCACAGATCAGAAAAAAGTTTCACTGAATGCTTCTGTGTAGTTTTTATTTGAAGATATTCCTTTTACCACTATAGTCCACTTAGCCCTCCGAATGTCCACTTCCAGTCTCTAATGAAAGTGTGTTTCAGAACTGCTCAATCAAAAGTAAGGTTCAACACTGTTAGTTGAATGCACAAACCAGAAAGAAGTTTCACAGAATGCTTCTGTGAACTCTGTATTTGAAGATATTCCTTTTTGCACTGTAGGCCCTTTAGCGCTTCGAATGTCCACTTGCAGTTTCTACAGAAAGAGTGTTTCAGAACCCCTCAATCAAAACTAAGGTTCAAATCCGTTAGTTCAACGCATGGATCAGAAAGAAGTTTCACAGAATGCTTCTGTGTAGTTTTTATCTGAAGATATTCCTTTTTCCACTGTAGGCCCCTTAGCACTCCGAATGTCCACTTGCAGTTTCTACAGAAAAACATTTTCAGAACTGCTCAATCAAAAGTAAGGTTCAATTCTGTTAGTTGAATCCACAGACTAGAAAGAAGTTTGAGAAAACGCTTCTGTGTAGTTTTTATTTGAAGATATTCCTCTTTCCACTATAGGTCCCTTTGCGATCAGAATGTCTACTTCCAAATCCTACAGAAAGAATGTTTCAGAACTGCTCAATCAAAAGTATGGTTCAACTCTGTTAGTTGAATGCACAGAACAGAAAGAAGTTTCACAGAATGCTTCTGTGTAGTTTTGTTTGAAGATATTACTTTTTCCACTACAGGCCCCTTAGCCCTCTGCATGTCCACATGCAGTTTCTACAGAAAGAGAGGTTCAGAACTGCTAAATCAAAAGTAAGCTTTAACTCTGTTAGTTGAATGCACAGAACAGAGAGAAGTTTCACAGAATGCTTCTGTGTAGTTTTTATTTGAAGATATTACTTTTTCCACTATAGCCCATTAGCACTCTGAATGTTCACCTGCTATTTCTACAGGAAGATTGTTTCAGAACTCCTCAATCAAAAGAAACCTACAACTCTGTGAGTTGAATGCACAGAACACAAAGAAGTTTCACAGAATGCTTCTGTGTAGTTTTTATTTGAAGATATTCCTTTTTCCACTATTGGCCCCTAAGCGCTCCGAATGTCCACTTGCAGTTTGTACAGAAACAGAGTTTCTGAAGTGCTCAATCAAAACTAAGCTTCAATTCTGTTAGTTGAATGCTCAGAACAGAAAGAAGTTTCACAGAATGCCTCCGTGTAGTTTTTGTTTGAAGATATTCCTTTTACCACTATAGGCCCCTTGGCGTTTTGAATATCCACTTGCAGTTTCTACAGAAAGAGTGTTTCAGAACTGCTCAATCAAAAGTAAGGTTCAACTCTGTTAGTTGAATACACAGAACAAAAAGATGTTTCACAGAATGCTTCTTTGTAGATTTGTTTAAAGATATTCCTTTTTCCATTATAGGCCCCTTAGTGCTCCGAATGTCCACTTGCGGTTTCAACAGAAAGAGTGTTTCAGAACTCCTCAATCAAAAGTAAGGTTCAAATCTGTTAGTTGAATGCACAGATCAGAAAGAAGTCTCACAGAATGCTTCTGTGTAGTTTTTATATGAGGACATTCCTTTTACCACTGCAGGCCCCTTAGCGCACAGAATGTCAACTTTCGGTTTCCACAGAAAGAGTCTTTTAGAACTCTTCAATGAAATGTAAGGTTGAACGCTGTTTGTTGAATGGACAGGTCAGAAAGAAGTTTCATAGAATGCTTCTATGTAGTTTTCATTTGTAGATATTCCTTTTTCCACTTTATGTGCATTAGCACTCCGAATGTCCACTTGTGTTATTTACAGAAAGAAAGCTTCAGAACTCCTCAATCAAAAGGAAGGTTCAACTCTGTTCCTTGAATGCACAGATGAGAAAGAATTTTCACAGAATGCTTCTAAGTAGTTTTTATTTGAAGATATTCCTTTTTCCACTATAGGCCACTTAGCACACAGAATGTCCACTTCCGGTTTCTACAGAAAGACTGTTTCAGAGCTCCTCAATCAAAAGTAAGGTTCAACTCTGTTAGATGAATGCACACATCAGAAAGAAGTTTCACAGAATTCTTCTGTGTAGCTTTTATTTGAAGATATTCCTTTTTCCACTGTAGGCCCCTTAGCGCTCCGAAAGTCCACTTGCAGTTTCTACAGAAAGGGTGTTTCAGAACTGCTCAATTAAATGTAAGCTTCAACTCTGTGTGTTGAATGCACAGAAAAGAAAGAAGTTTTACAGAATGCTTCTGTGTAGTTTTTATTTGAAGATATTCCTTTTTCCACTGCAGGCCCATTAGCGCTCGGAATGTCAACTTGCAGTTTCTACAGAAACAGTGTTTCAGAACTGCTCAATCAAAAGTAAGCTTCAAATCTGTTAGTTGAATGCACAGATCAGAAAGAAGTTTCACAGAATGCTTCTGTGTAGTTTTTATTTGAAGATATCCCTTTTTCCACCATAGGCCCCTTAGCGCTCGAAATGTCAACTTGCAGTTTCTACAGAAAGAGTGTTTCAGAACTGCTCAATGAAAAGTAAGTTTCAACGGTGTTAGTTGAATGCACACAACACAAAGAGTTTCACAGAATGCTTCTGTGTAGTTTTTATTTGGAGATATTACTTTTTCCACTATAGGCCCCTTAGCGCTCTGAAAGTCCACTTGCAGTTTCTACAGAAAGGGGGTTTCAGAACTGCTCAATGAAAAGTAAGCTTCAACGGTGTTAGTTGAATGCACACAACACAAAGAGTTTCACAGAATGCTTCTGTGTAGTTTTTATTTGTAGATATTACTTTTTCCACTATAGGCCCCTTAGCGCTCTGAAAGTCCACTTGCAGTTTCTACAGAAAGGGTGTTTCAGAACTGCTCAATTAAAAGTAAGCTTCAACCCTGTGTATTGAATGCACAGAAAAGAAAGGAGTTTTACAGAATGCTTCTGTGTAGTTTTTATTTGAAGATATCCCTTTTTCCACTAAAGTCCCCTTAGCGCTCGAAATGTCAACTTGCAGTTTCTACAGAAATAGTGTTTCAGAACTGGTCAATCAAATGTGAGCTTCAACTCTGTTAGTTGAATGGACAGATCAGGAAGAAGATTCGCAGAATGCATCTGTTTTTTTCAATTGAAGATATTCCTTTTTCCAGTATAGGCCTCTTAGGGATCTGAATGTCCACTTGCAGTTTCTACAGAAAGTGTGTTTCAGAACTGCTCAATCAAAAGTAAGCTTCAACACTGTTAGTTGAATGCACAGAACAGAAAGAAGTTTCACAGAATGCTTCTGTGTAGTTTTTATTTGGAGATATACCTTTTTCCACTGCAAGACCCATAGTGCTCGGAATGTCAACTTGCAGTTTCTAAAGAAAGAGTGTTTCAGAACTGCTCAATCAAAAGTAAACTTCCACTCTGTTAGTTAAATCCACACAACACAAAGATGTTTCACAGAATGCTTCTGTGTAGTTTCTATTTGGAGATATTACTTTTTCCACTATAGGCCCCTTAGCGCTCGGAATGTCCACTTGCAGTTTCTACAGAAAGGGTGTTTCAGAACTGCTCAATCAAAAGTAAGCTTCAACTCTGTTAGTTGAATGCACAGAACAGAAAGAAGTTTCACAGAATGTTTCTGTGTAATTTTTATTTGAAGATATCACTTTTTCCAGTGTTGGCCCCTTGGCGTTCAATATGTCCACTTGCAGTTTCTACAGAAAGAGTGTTTCAGAACTGCTCAATCAAAAGAAAGCTTCAACTCTGTTAGTTGAAAGCACAGAACAGAAAGAATTTTCACAGAATGCTTCTGTGTAGTTTTTATGTGGAGATATTTCTTTTTCCACTATAGGCCCCTTAGCGATCCGAATGTCCACTTCCAGTTTCTACAGAAAGGGTGTTTCAGAACTGCTCAATGAAAAGTAAGCTTCAACTCTGTTAGTTAAATGCACAGAACAGAAAGAAGTTTCACAGAATGCTTCTGTGTAGTTTTTATTTGAGGATATTTCTTTTTCCACTATAGGCCCTTTAGCACTCCGAATGTCAACTTGCAGTTTCTACAGAAAGTGTGTTTCGGAACTGCTCAATCAAAAGTAAGCTTCAACTCTGTTAGTTGAAAGAACAGAACAGAAAGAAGTTTCACAGAATGCTTCAGTGTAGTTTTTATTTGAAGATATTCCTATTTCCACTATAGGCCCCATAGTGCTCAGAATGTCCACTTGCAGTTTCTACAGAAAGAGTGTTTCAGAACTGCTCAATCAAAAGTAAGCTTCAACTCTGTTAGATGAATGCACAGAACAGAAAGTAGTTTCACGGAATGCTTCTGTGTAGTTTTTATTTGGAGATATTCCTTTTTCCACTATAGGACCCTTAGCGCTCGGAATGTCAACTTGCAGTTTCTACAGAAAGATTGTTTTAGAACTGCTCCATCAAAAGTAAGCTTCAACTCTGTTAGTTGAATGGGCAGAACAGAAAGAAGTTTCACAGAATGCTTCTGTGCAGTTTTTGTTTGTAGATTTTCCTTTTACCTCTAAAGGCCGCTTAGCGTTCCGAATGTCCACTTGCAGTTTCTATAGAAAGAGTGTTTCAGAACTGCTGAATCAAAAGTAAGCTTCAACTCTGTTAGTTGAATGCACACAACAGGAAGAAGTTTCACAGAATTCTTCTGTGTAGTTTTTATTTGAAGGTATCCCTTTTTCCCCTATAGGACCCTTAGCGTTCAGAATGTCCACTTGCAGTTTCTACAGAAAGAGTGTTTCAGAACTGCTCAATCAAAGGCAAGCTTCAACACTGTTAGTTGAATGCACAGAACAGAAAGAATTTTCACAGAATGCTTCTGTGTACTTTTTATTAGGAGATATTCCTTTTTCCACTATAGGCCCTTTAACGCTCTGAATGTCAACTTGCAATTTCTACAGAAAGAGTGTTTCAGAACTGCTCAATCAAAAGTAAACTTCAACTCTGTTAGTTGAATGCTCAGAACAGAGAGAAGTTTCAGAGAATGCTTCTGTGTAGTTTTTATTTGAAGATGTCCCTTTTTCCACTACAGGCCCTTTAGCGCCTGGAGTCTCAACTTGCAGTTTCTACAGACAGAGTGTTTCAGAACTGCTCAATCAAAAGTAAGCTTCAACTCTCTCAGTTGAATGGACGGAACAGAAAGAAGTTTCACAGAATGCTTCTGTGTACTTTTTATTTGAAGATATTCCTTTTTCCACTATAGGTCCCTTAGCGCTCGGAATGTCAACTTGCAGTTTCTACAGAAACAGTGCTTCAGAACTGCTCAATCAAAAGTAAGCTTCAACTCTGTTAGTAGAATGGACAGAACAGAAAGAAGTTTCACAGAATGCTTCTGTGTAGTTTTTATTTGAAGATATACCTTTTTCCACTATAGGCCCCTTAGCGCTCCGAATGTGCAACTGCCGTTTCTACAGAAATAGTTTTTCAGAACTGCTCAATCAAAAGTAAGCTTCAACTCTGTTAGTTGAATGCACAGAACAGAAAGTAGTTTCACAGAATGCTTCTGTGTAGTTTTTATTTGGAGATATTACTTTTTCCACTCTAGGCCCCGTAGCGTTCAGAATGTCCATTTACAGTTTCTAAAGAAAGAGTGTTTCAGAACTGCTCAATCGAAAGTAAGCTTTAAGTCTGTTAGTTGAATGCAACAGAAAAGAAAGAAGTTTCACAGAATGCTTCTGTGTAGTTT